>NC_069499.1:774594099-774894099 GCF_027579735.1 Bombina bombina | reverse complement strand
AGGAGGTGTTATCTACTCTGGATGATTGTGACAATTTGGTCATTCCAGAGAAATTATGTAAGATGGACAAGTTCCTAGAGGTCCCGGTGCCCCCCGAAGCTTTTCCTATACCCAAGCGGGTGGCGGACATTGTAAATAAAGAATGGGAAAGGCCCGGCATACCTTTTGTCCCTCCCCCTATATTTAAGAAATTATTTCCTATGGTCGACCCCAGGAAGGACTTATGGCAGACAGTCCCCAAGGTCGAGGGGGCGGTTTCTACTCTAAACAAACGCACCACTATCCCTATAGAAGATAGTTGTTCTTTCAAAGATCCTATGGATAAAAAATTAGAGGGTTTGCTTAAAAAGATGTTTGTTCAGCAAGGTTACCTTCTACAACCAATTTCATGCATTGTTCCTGTCACTACAGCAGCGTGTTTCTGGTTCGAAGAACTAGAAAAGTCGCTCAATAAAGCATCTTCTTATGAGGAGGTTATGGACAGAGTTCAAGCACTTAAATTGGCTAACTCTTTTACCTTAGACGCCACTTTGCAATTAGCTAGATTAGCGGCGAAAAATTCAGGTTTTGCTATTGTGGCGCGCAGATCGCTTTGGCTAAAGTCTTGGTCAGCGGATGTGTCCTCCAAGAACAAATTGCTTAACATCCCTTTCAAGGGGAAAACGCTGTTTGGCCCTGACTTGAAAGAGATTATTTCAGACATCACTGGGGGAAAGGGCCACGCCCTTCCTCAGGATAGGTCTTTTAAGGCTAAAAATAAAACAAATTTTCGTCCCTTTCGCAGAAACAGACCAGTCTCAAATTCTACATCCTCTAAGCAAGAGGGTAATTCTTCTCAAACCAAGCCAGCCTGGAGACCGATGCAAGGCTGGAACAAATTTAAGCAGGCCAAGAAGCCTGCTACCGCTACTAAGACAGCATGAGATGCTGGCCCCCGATCCGGGACCGGATCTGGTGGGGGGCAGACTCTCTCTCTTCGCTCAGGCTTGGGCAAGAGATGTTCAGGATCCTTGGGCACTAGAAATAGTTTCTCAAGGTTATCTCCTGGAATTCAAGGAACTACCCCCAAGGGGAAGGTTCCACAGGTCTCAATTGTCTTCAGACCAAATAAAAAGACAGGCATTCTTACATTGTGTAGAAGACCTGTTAAAAATGGGAGTGATTCATCCTGTTCCATTAGGAGAACAAGGGATGGGGTTTTACTCCAATCTGTTCATAGTTCCCAAAAAAGAGGGAACATTCAGGCCAATTTTGGATCTCAAGATCCTAAACAAATTTCTCAGGGTTCCATCGTTCAAAATGGAAACCATTCGGACAATTCTTCCTACCATCCAGGAAGGTCAATTCATGACCACGGTGGATTTAAAGGATGCGTATCTACATATTCCTATCCACAAGGAACATCATCGGTTCCTAAGGTTCGCCTTTCTGGACAAGCATTACCAGTTTGTGGCACTTCCATTCGGATTAGCCACTGCTCCAAGAATTTTCACAAAGGTACTAGGGTCCCTTCTAGCGGTGCTAAGGCCAAGGGGCATTGCAGTAGTACCTTACTTGGATGACATACTGATTCAAGCGTCGTCTCTGCCACAAGCAAAGGCTCATACGGACATTGTCCTAGCCTTTCTCAGATCTCACGGGTGGAAAGTGAACGTAGAAAAAAGTTCTCTATTCCCGTCAACAAGAGTTCCCTTCTTGGGAACAATAATAGACTCCTTAGAAATGAAGATTTTTCTGACAGAGGCCAGAAAATCAAAACTTCTAATCTCTTGTCAAGTACTTCGTTCTGTTTGATGGTTGCGGCAATGGACATAGTTCCTTTTGCGCGAATTCATCTAAGACCATTACAACTGTGCATGCTCAGACAGTGGAATGGGGATTATACAGACTTGTCCCCGACGATCCAAGTAGATCAGAGGACCAGAGATTCACTCCGTTGGTGGCTGACCCTGGACAACCTGTCTCAAGGGATGAGCTTCCGCAGACCAGAGTGGGTCATTGTCACGACCGACGCCAGTCTGGTGGGCTGGGGCGCGGTCTGGAAACCCCTGAAAGCTCAGGGTCTATGGTCTCGGGAAGAATCTCTTCTCCCGATAAACATTCTGGAACTGAGAGCGATATTCAATGCTCTCAAGGCTTGGCCTCAACTAGCAAAGGCCAAATTCATAAGGTTTCAATCAGACAACATGACGACTGTTGCATATATCAACCATCAGGGGGGAACAAGGAGTTCCCTGGCGATGGAAGAAGTGACCAAAGTAATTCAATGGGCGGAGATTCACTCCTGCCACTTGTCTGCAATCCACATCCCAGGAGTGGAAAATTGGGAAGCGGATTTTCTGAGTCGTCAGACATTTCATCCGGGGGAGTGGGAACTCCATCCGGAAATCTTTGCCCACATAACTCAATTATGGGGCATTCCAGACATGGATCTGATGGCGTCTCGTCAGAACTTCAAGGTTCCTTGCTACGGGTCCAGATCCAGGGATCCCAAGGCGACTCTAGTAGATGCACTAGTAGCGCCCTGGACCTTCAACCTAGCTTATGTATTCCCACCGTTTCCTCTCATTCCCAGGCTGGTAGCCAGGATCAATCAGGAGAGGGCTTCGGTGATCTTGATAGCTCCTGCGTGGCCACGCAGAACTTGGTATGCAGACCTGGTGAATATGTCATCGGCTCCACCATGGAAGCTACCTTTGAGACGGGACCTTCTTGTTCAAGGTCCGTTCGAACATCCGAATCTGGCCTCACTCCAACTGACTGCTTGGAGATTGAACGCTTGATTTTATCAAAGCGTGGGTTCTCAGATTCTGTCACTGATACTCTTATTCAGGCTAGAAAGCCTGTAACTAGAAAAATTTACCATAAAGTATGGAAAAAATATATCTGTTGGTGCGAATCGAAAGGATTCCCATGGAACAAGATAAAAATTCCTAAGATTCTATCCTTTCTACAAGAGGGTTTGGAGAAAGGATTATCTGCAAGTTCTTTGAAGGGACAGATTTCTGCTTTATCTGTTTTACTTCACAAAAAGCTGGCGGCTGTGCCAGATGTTCTAGCTTTTGTTCAGGCTCTGGTTAGAATCAAGCCTGTTTACAAACCTTTGACTCCTCCTTGGAGTCTCAATTTAGTTCTTTCAGTTCTTCAAGGGGTTCCGTTTGAACCCTTACATTCCGTAGATATTAAGTTATTATCTTGGAAAGTTTTGTTTTTGGTTGCAATTTCTTCTGCTAGAAGAGTTTCAGAGTTATCTGCTCTGCAGTGTTCTCCTCCTTATCTGGTGTTCCATGCAGATAAGGTGGTTTTGAGTACTAAACCTGGTTTTCTTCCGAAAGTTGTTTCTAACAAAAATATTAACCAGGAGATAGTTGTGCCTTCTTTGTGTCCGAATCCAGTTTCAAAGAAGGAACATTTGTTGCACAATTTGGATGTAGTTCGTGCTCTAAAATTCTATTTAGAGGCTACAAAGGATTTCAGACAAACATCTTCCTTGTTTGTTGTTTATTCTGGTAAAAGGAGAGGTCAAAAAGCAACTTCTACCTCTCTCTCTTTTTGGCTTAAAAGCATCATCCGGTTGGCTTATGAGACTGCCGGACGGCAGCCTCCTGAAAGAATCACAGCTCATTCCACTAGGGCTGTGGCTTCCACATGGGCCTTCAAGAACGAGGCTTCTGTTGATCAGATATGTAAGGCAGCGACTTGGTCTTCACTGCACACTTTTACCAAATTTTACAAATTTGATACTTTTGCTTCTTCTGAGGCTATTTTTGGGAGAAAGGTTTTGCAAGCCGTGGTGCCTTCCATCTGGGTGACCTGATTTGCTCCCTCCCATCATCCGTGTCCTAAAGCTTTGGTATTGGTTCCCACAAGTAAGGATGACGCCGTGGACCGGACACACCTATGTTGGAGAATACAGAATTTATGCTTACCTGATAAATTACTTTCTCCAACGGTGTGACCGGTCCACGGCCCGCCCTGGTTTTTTAATCAGGTCTGATGAATTATTTTCTCTAACTACAGTCACCACGGTATCATATGATTTCTCCTATGCATATTCCTCCTTTACGTCGGTCGAATGACTGGGGAAGGCGGAGCCTAGGAGGGATCATGTGACCAGCTTTGCTGGGCTCTTTGCCATTTCCTGTTGGGGAAGAGAATATCCCACAAGTAAGGATGACGCCGTGGACCGGACACACCGTTGGAGAAAGTAATTTATCAGGTAAGCATAAATTCTGTTTTCTATGTTAAATGCATCATTCTATCTAGTATTTATTTGTTGTTTTAATGTTCCTTTAAACGAGGATTAACATCCATACTACTCCTTGTTTTTATATAATTCCCATTGATTTTAGTATTATTTGAAATAATTTGTTTTATTTTAAAATATTGTTTTTAACCCTTATGGTATACAGTTTGGATTGAGTGCTTTTTGGTTATACCATTTTTTTAAGAACTCTTTTTTTCTGACAATAGTGTAAGATTTAAAGGTATACAGAACCTTTTTTCCTAACTGATACTTGCTACAATGATAATGAATAGAATATGAATAATAAACTTTATCAACTAATTTTGTAGAGGCGGAATTCAAACAATCAACCAACCCAAGTTCATATAAGAGACCATAAAACTATTTAAATAAAATACAATATCAGAATGATCTAAAAACTGAGTAAAACATGTTGTTTACAGAGTCGGCTCCAAGAATTAAAATATTCAAGCAATATTCACTATGTTCCTGTAACGTCAAAGTATTTAAAGGGACATAATACTCATATGCTTAATCACTTGAAACTAATGCAGCATAACTGTAAAAAGCTGACAGGAAAATATCACCTGAGCATCTCTATGTAAAAAAGGAAGATATTTTACCTCACAATTTCCTCAGCTCAGCAGAGTAAGTTCTGTGTAAAAACTTATACTCAACTGCTGCTCAGCTGCAGGAAAAAAATAAATGAAGAAATGAACAGCAGCCAATCGTCATCAACAGTGCTGAGGTCATGAACTCTCTTACTATGATCTCATGAGATTTCACTTAACTCTAATGAGATTTCATTGTAAACTTCCTTACACTGAATAGGGAAATAAGATGAGTGTGCACGAAAGCTCGCTCCTTCTGCTGTCCCGGGACAGACATACTGATTTGTTGCTTAGAAGTCCTTTACAATGGGATGTGGCTACTGAGAAACTTTTGAGGTAGAATATCTTTCTTTTTTAGATAGAGATGTTCAGGTGATATTTTCTAGTCAGTTTTTTACAGCTATACTGCATCGCTTTTCAAGTGTTTAAACATTTGGGTATTATGGCCCTTTAATAAATACTTTTAAAAGTATCATTTGAAGGTACCAGATTTACACATATGATATTATGTGATACAAACACTCACCACAAAGCCAAGCAACACTGAAGGAATGATTTTAGACCTTCTGTCATAATGAATTATAAGTCATTATTGCACAAGGAGATTGTTTGCTCATATGACAAATATTCAATACACCCAAGTCCCACAATCCCGCACACATTCAGCTCTCCTTGTTCTACAAAACAACTTTTAGCAGGTCTGGTAATTTGTAAATAACATCTTCCTAGTTCTGTTTTTGGAATACATACTTTTAATTAAAGCTCATTAAGTGTCATCATAACATGACATCTAATTAGTATTTGAAAGAAGTTTTCAGAGCCACTTAGTTTGCCAATTTTGAAACCCTAACTTTTTACTCTTTATTAGCTTTGTTTAGCTTGTAAAGCCATCTAGTGGTCATATATAATATGACTGAAATGTCTTCATGACTCCTGAAACTGTTATGATGGTAAACTTGACATGTTTTAAAATCAGGTCTGGAATCTAATCAATATTTTACAGGGACTTTAATTGATCACTTCTAATAAACTGTAACTTACTCTTTAATCTGGCAAAAAAGTATCCAAAAATGTTCCAGCAGACAAGAGTGCTATTAGTATAAAAAGCAAACTTTATTAGGACGATTTTAAAAGTAAATACAAAAATAGGCAGACTCCTTACAAAACAGTTGGAAGTAAAACTAGGTCTGACCGGTTTCAGCCAAACAGGCTGTAGTCCTAGACATGTTGCACCTATGCAGGTGCAATCTATTTAAAACCCTTACTTAACTCCTCCCTAGGGAGGTGATAAAAGAAACTAGCTCCCAACGTTTAACCCTATAAAGAGAAGTATATAGAAGTGTATAATTGCATCTGGTAAATATAAAGAATAGAATAAATAAGGTGAAAACATACACTGACAAATTATAAATGCCCCTATATACATACAGGCTAGGTTATATTGAATATATTCAGAGCATATAATAACAAAAAATAGAAAATGCATGTATTCTAAAAGATACCATATATTATGTATTGAGGAGAGGGAGTTCAAGCTTAAATAGTTTAGATGTACTTATATGTAAAGCTAGCTAATGGACACCCTTGCTGGAATTAAAAGGAAGAAAGACTATATCATTTAATTGTGATGAGGGTAGATAACTTGTAAAAGGCCATAAAAAGCATGTTACAATGCATAGAAAAATTACAATGCATAGAAAAATACTGTAAATTAAGATAATCTTAGTTCAATCAAGCATGTAAAGCTAATCATAGTTACGTCTGGCTAATACATGTCAGTTGTGAAAGAAACACACTAGTACACATTTGAGGCACTTGGGGTTTAGAAATTAGATATTAATCATAGTTACGTCTGGCTAATACATGTTAGTTGTGTAAAAAACACACTAGTACTCATTTGAGGCACTTGGGGTTTAGATATTAATGGCCTCAGATAAAGAATTTATAAGTAGCCTGAAAAATAGCCTAAATAGTGTCAAAGGATCCAACCAGAAATATGTATCTTGTCTGGGTGAAGACTAAACAAAATAACAGGGTCTAAGCACAACCCTAATCTAAAGGTTAAATGTGAATGCTACTATGGAATTACGTGTATAGACCAATGAAATGACAGAAATCATTGAAACTAATTAAGTGGTGTATACAATTATGGATGTAGTCTATTAGTGCTGCCAATAATTAATAATGTCAAATTCTGAGTTGAATCCCCTAGGTAGCAGACAACCGAGCTTATGGATCCAGTAGATCTCCTGTCGATACAAAATACGAAATTTGTCACCTCCTCTAGGGGGTCTGACTATTTGCTCAATTGCCTGCCACCTAAAGGATCCAACTTGGCCATGATGTACCTACAAAAAGTGTTTAGACAGAGCAGACACTGCTCTGTCATGGGAAATGTGGGCTAGGTGCTCTTTGATGCGTGTCCCCACCTCTCTGGTGGTTCTACCCACATACTGCCGGTGGCACAGGGTGCACTCAATGAGATACACCACGAATTTACTTCCACATTTCACACAGCCCTTGGTCTCGAAAGATTCCGCCCCAGAAGCTGACGTGAAGTGGGTGGCAACTTTGATGTGGTAACAAGAACCACAGGACCTCTTTCCGCACCGGAAAGTGCCCTTGAAGTGTAACCAAGAGCTCCTGCTTGGTTCTTCCCTAAGTAAACTAGGGGACAACAAATTCCCTAGGGTCAAAGTCCTCCTGTATACAAAATTACAGCCATCTTTAATAACATTACGTAGGGATTTATCCCCCCGCAAAATTGGGATGTTCTTCCTAATTATATTACAGACTTGATGGTATTGATTCGAGTAGGCTGTGATAAGGGTGGGAGCATTGCGTGTCTGAGATGTCTTTGCTTTTATACCAGCTGGACTAATAGTCCTGTGGAATAACCTCGACCGATCCATCTGGTCTACCTCATGTCGTGATCTCCTGATTACTTTTACTGGGTAATTCCTTTCTCGTAGGCGCTTGTCCAGATCCTCACTTTCTCTATCGCAGTCCTCTCCCCGGGAACAATTGCGTTTGATGCGCATAAACTGGCCTTTAGCAATGCCTCTAAAGACATGTTTAGGGTGACTGCTATTCGCGTGCAATAAAGTGTTCCCGGAGATAGGCTTGCGGTAGAGTGAAGATATAATTTTATGGGTGTCAGGATCACCCGTCTTTTTAATCTAGCTGTGCCACTCTAATACCCGCAATTCGGATACACACTTCAAAACTTATATTTTTTGTTAGTTACCATTTTAAATTGTTCCTGTATCTGCGCTCTAGCTACAGTGCCATTTGGCTAGAACGCTGATTGGAGAACAGTTCAAACTGTTCACACAAAAAAAGGTTTTGACTTGGGCGGTCGGAACTTGGGGTATTAGAATGGCACGGCTAGATTAAAAAGTAGTCCCTGTAAAATATCCCTTAGATTCCAGACTTCGTTTTTAAACATGTAAAGTTTACCATGACTTTAAATATTTCTGGCTACAAAAAATGCAAAAGGAAAGGCATGGTAGAAACGGAAAGTAAAATGGAAAAAAAATTGTTATACTATGGGGTGAGACAGATGTAAGAAAAGAGTGATTAAAAAAGTGGGGACAAAGGTGGAAAATAAAGGACAGGTTAAAACAAAACAAAGAAGGCAGTGGAAAGAAAAAATCAAGCAGAAATGGGGAAAAAGTGGCTAGGGACAAGAAGTCCTTGGTTACTTCAGAAAGCCTCTTGGTTTGGTCATAATAGAAGTTCATCCATGTACTAATGTAGATCTGCTGTTAAAAATGGCCGAACATTGAGCATTTTATATTTACAATAGAGATTTTATATTTTTGTATGTGCAGTGATTTGTGTTTTTTTTTTTTTCATTTTACAGTAGAAGTGTTTATCTGGTACTCATTGTTTGGGATAATGCTACTGGAAAGCCTGGATGATCTTTCAAAGGTTCTGCAGTGGGTTTTATACTGTTCTTATCATTGAGCCTGTAGGTGGGCTTATAGTAAAGGGATATAAAAGTGCAATAATAAAATGCTGCAATGTGTTTGTGCAGTTTATTATTGCACTGCCGCTTGCAATTAACTGTGTTTAACCTCTGCAGTCTGGTTAAGCACATAGTTAAAGGGGCATTCTCCCACAACTTGTATCAGAGTGGGTATCAGGCTAGACATATTGAAAGGATGAACCTCTTCACAAAGCGTTTTCTGTACGCCTTTCTCCTTTCCACAATGTGCATTCCTCCCAGTGCATTCTGTCGTCACGGAGGACAGAGGTAGTGTGCTGTCTTACTCACCTCCTAATAGAGACCCAGCGAATACTGCCTGTCACTGACAAACTAAGGAGCGGCATTGCATATGTATCTGGGATAGGCTCTTCTGAAATTTAGATACAGAGAGGGAGTAGACTTGACGGTACTGTGTTGAAAATGCAGAGAAACTCCTGTTATTGATTTTTTTAAGCTGTACATACCCCTTAGGCTTTTATGAGGCCAAAAAGTGTGCGTGTGAATTTGTCTTTTTAAGCAATAAAAGTTTGCTTTGCTTTTATACTACACTTGGAGTTCCTTGAACTTTCTTTCTTTGTGATATATGTTTCAGCTCCTCAGTCCACCAATGCTGTTGTTTTTAAGGCAGGGCTCGACAAACCCAGGAGCCAGGTAGCCATTGGCTCCTAGAAATTTGCCTCTGACTCCTAACTTTTTGAGTTATTCTCCATATATCTATTTACAAATACCACTTTCAGGCTCCTAAAAATTTGTCCAGCTCCTAAATATTCTTAGTGGCTCCTAAATTTTATACAGATTTGTTGAACCCTGTTTTAAGGAACAGCTGCAAGGAACTTGCCTTGACACTGAAGTGATTTTAACAGCAATACCATTGATTAATATCATTTTTAAATGTATATATTTTTATTTTGTGTGACAACAGCATGTTTTCTGTGTATTGATTGCATTGTGAGTGTGCTCTATATATTTGCTAGATTGCATATCTGAGATGAGAGAAAAAGAGCATGCTGTCGTTGACTGGATCACATTTAGTTTTATCATTTTGTATAGCATAGTAAATAGTAATTTGGGTTGCCCACAAATCTTCAAAGCTTTGCTCATGCTTAATTATCTTACACTATTCTACATTATAGTGAAGATGGCGTCGGAAAGAATTCAGACTTTGTTGCGCAGGGCAACCATTTTAAGGTATTTAATTGTACTGTAGCACATAGAAAACATTATTATTATTATTATTATTATTATTATAACAAAAATTAAAATCAAAAGAACATGAGTAAAAGAGAAAAGTTTTTCTCTTCTGATATTTTCCATGTTTTCTCCTATTATGATTTTATGACTATTTTTTTTTTTTTAACTCATTGACAGTGTTTTCATTGGCGAATGACACCTTAAAATTACATGGTCCATATTTTATTGGTGCATTGAAACCACAGGGAGCAAAGTGGCTGGTGTTGTTTATTCACTGTAATATTCTTCTGGAACTTCATGGCCTGCTAGTCCTTGAGTAAATTTGGTCATAAATATTATGGCTGTTCTACATAGACCAAAACCTAGTTTAGAACGCCATGGCAGTTTGAAAACAAATGTAGATTTTGTTATTTATATGAATTATTTTCTCTGTCATCTTTAGAAAAAAAAAATTGTTTTCTCGATTTGTTTCTTTATTGTTCTGTTTCTTTTTGTTATATATATTGGTTTTACAAATAATATAATTGTTTACTGCACACTTTAATTACACTGCATGATTGTATAAACTAAACGAGTCCTTAAGGTGGAACTCAAAATATTTGATGGCACTGTGCCTCTTAGCTTTTATTAATTTGACTGCAATGCTTAAAGGGATATTAAACACTAAATACATTTTATAAGCAAAAGATTGAGGTTATTCTCTGCATCCCTCTGGTAATTTGTGCCGCCATTTTGGAACCTAGCTTTTCCCAGCATTCCTGATGTGTTTTGTCATGTGCAGCAACTCACCTTCAGATACCTGCAGTGAAACATTGGTTCCAAAATGGCGGCAACCATTAAAAGAGGGAGGTGAATTAAATGTATCTAGTGTTTAATGTCCCTTTAATTAATAATTTATTTTTTAAGATTCCATTCTATATATACTCAATTAAGCTTATATATATATTGTGCATGTATAAGAAAAACTGACCTTCATTTTTCTTTAAAACCCTGTATATTTCTTTAAAACAAAGATAACATGGGTACTAGGGAATATTTTTGGAATTAAATCATATAGCTGCTTCTGAAACTAATAATAATAAGATATTTATAAAGCGCCATATTCTGCACCGCTTTCCATGGGTACAATTGATTTAAGTAAGACAATGATACAATACTTGTAAGAAAACCAGACACAATTTGACAAACAAATACATAAGAAATTTAGAGCCCTATTCCTGTTTGAATTTACAATCTAGAAGGGTAGGAGGGTGAGAAACAGGAGGTGAGAATTATGTTAAAACAGAGTTGGATGAGGGCAATTTTTAGGTAGGAGGAATTAATTTACTAAGTTGGGTGGTAGGCTTCCGTGAACAAAAATGTCTTTAGGGAGCGTTTAAAAGAAGGCAGATTAAGGGAAAATCTAATGGCACAAGGAAGTGCGTTCCAATGGGTTGGTGCTGCACAAGTGAAATTCTGCAGACTAGTATGGGAAGAGGTGATAAGATACAAGGAGCAGGTCGTTATTGGATCTTATGGGGTGGGTTGGAGTATATTTGTTACTGAGTGAGGACAGGGAGTTGGGGGGGTTGTGTTGGAAAGAGCTTTGTAGGTCAGGGTGAGAATTTTGAATTTAATTCTGCTGTGAGTGGAGAGACCGTGAAGGGACTCACAGAGAGGTGCAGCAAATACAGAGTGGCAGAAAAGGTGGATTAGCCTGGCAGAGGCATTTAAGATGGATTGATAGGGGGAGAGGCGGGAGAAAGGTAGGCCAGTTAGTAGGTTATTGCAGTAGTCAAGTCGGAATATTACTACTGAGTAGGGCTGCAACAACTAATCGGTAAGATTGATTAAAAAAATAGTTGTCAACAAATCTCATTATCAATTAGGTGGTCAGCAATTAGTTGGTTAGTTCCACGGCACCAGCATCTTCAATCCAATCATCTCCTGCATGGTATTGTGCAAATTTTTTTTTTCCTATCCGATTAATCAGATAGAAAAAAGATAAAAAAAAAAAAATAATAGATTGGGGCGGAGCAAGCTGGGCGTCTGAGCGGTCGCATTCAGAAAGAGCTCTGCTCATAAGATATACTTAACCATCAACTAGATCGCTCAGTATTGCCTAAGATATCACAAAACTGTGACTAATGTTCTGGAGATCAGTATTGGAGGATTTGAAGGGGAAGAAAAGATCTGAGGTGGCAGTTCGGAGCACTCCTGCATTATCCGCAGCTCTCACCCTGCTCGTCAGAGGAGTGGCCATTTTATAGTCCACGTGAAGCTCCGTGCAAGTGCCGAGTTGGGCAGAGCTGATAACTTTATACTGGCGAAGAATGTAAATGCAGTGCTGCTGTCCCCATGCAGCTCCTCAGGGCTTATTAAAGCCAGACTGCGAATTGAAGAGCTCCGGATGAAGCTCACTGCGAAGTACACTGTAAACCCGACTAACGTAGCGCGTGTACCCGGTTGTGGCAGAAAAAATTATCCCAGCTAACTGACGCCAGATTAGATCTGAAACCCTATTGTGGAGTGATTTCAGGGTCGGAAGCCTGCAGTGCCTGCGTGGATCAATATGGAGGTGCAGATTGTTAGTGCTCTGCACACTTTAATCAATAAATTGGACATTCATCATGATATACTGACCCGGAAAATAAGGTCTATTTGTTGCCCTGTACATGGTATAACAGAAGAAGGCTTAGAGATCTTTGACGACAACCTGCATAACCTGGATGTCACTCAGCAGCCGTAAACTGAGACTATATACATAGGGGACACAACTACAGATGTTCTTGACGAAACTAAGGAACAGTACAGTGTCCTTGTGCCTTTGAGTCCTCAGCAAGCCTTGGAGGTGCTACTATGGGACAGCTCACAATGCGGGCTCAACTTTTCATATGCCAGCTGCACACTGATCTGGAAGGTATCTAGGATCCGTAATCCCATACCCTATCATCAGACAGGAGGAGCTGCATTTTTTGTACAGGACTTGGTCTTGGACATGATCCCCAACAATCAATGGACTTGAATTGTATAAGGGTAGGAGTGGGATAATATGTTTTATGGAGCTGCAACAACTAATCGGCATAATCGATTATGAAAATAGTTTTCAACTAATCTCATAATCAATTAGTTGGTCTGGCACTGCACCAGCTTCTTTACTCCAATAAGCTTCTGCACAGGATATTGTGTTTTATGGTTATGCCCTTAGCCTAAAGGACATCTACAGACATCTACTTTTCACTTTTTTAGGACACTATAAGTTTCTTTTTAAGTTTACAACTACTCCTGGCTTATGTGCAACCCAGAAATAAAATAGGAGTCATAATTTGTTCTTGTTTCTATATAAAATCAGGTGATTTGAGGCTATAATGCTTTGCATGATTTAGTGCCGAGCTTGTTATTTACACCTAACCCTAGATTGATGGCATTTGTTATATTAATTAATGTCACTATTACCTGTTTGTTCAATTTTTAGCGGATTTCTTGCTATTGCTGATATGTGTACTCTATAGATAAATGTGTAAGGCTGTGTTATTTTATTTTAGCCCTTTTGCCTTTTTTTTCTTTATTTTTAATTAATTGTAATATGTACCAAATTCAACCTCTAAGTGTGTATATGTGTATATATATATATATATATATATATATATATATATATATATATATATATATATATATATATATATATATATATATATATATATATATATATATATATATATATATATATATATATATATATATATATATATATATATATATTTATTTTAAGAGCGGACTAGATATTTTTTCCCCCTTACCTTATAGATGGTTATTTACCACTGCATATAGATATTCAAGAATTTTAACATAAAAATATAAGTCCAGGCTTACTTTGTCAAGAGGCCCCTTGCATTGGTGGAGAACTAACAAAGATAAATAGCTCACCTTGGTGAAATTGGCAAAACCCTACTTATGCATCTCAGGCACCTCAACACCATCTGAGCGCCTCTTCTCTGCTGCAGGGAAAATAGCTGCAAAAATAAGAGCCAGCCTCAGCCAGGAGCATGAGGACATGTTGACATTTTTTTTTTTTTTTTTATTATAATAGTTTTTTTATTGAGGTTGAAATAACACATTGGTAACAGTCTCATCTACAGAATACATTGTACAACTAATATGATTCTGGCATGACATTACATGATGGGCACCTCATTTTTTTAAGTCTTATAGGTTTTGCGAGTTCCTCAGACAAGCAGGTCCAATCGTGGGACCAAAAGTAAAACAAAATAATTGAGGACATGGCAACATAGATAGGAGTAAAGATTGCAAATTCAACTTATGAGGGATAAACCCAGATTGTATAGAGCATATACAATATCAAAAATAGTAAAGCATAATAAAGGCATCAGGATAACTCTGCATAGATCAACATTTAGGAAAACATGGAATGTAGCCTCTCTTGGTTGATATTTTAGTTCAATAACCATTAGTACTGAGCCTCCATTAGAACATAGGCAATCTCAAAACCACTATCTTGAGTAAACTTCAGGTAACAGGAAATCACTATAAAATCAATGATCCTGTGTTGAACCCCTGTGAGCCATTCTACAATAATGCAGGAAAATAAAAAAACTTAGTCATGGCTTAACAGGTAGGGCAGAGACTTCTAAACTCTGCCAAAAAGGAGTGCAGAGAGAAGGGGCTCTTCCCCAACCGCACTGAAATGAGTAGTGAGAGGGGGGGGGGAGGGGGAGGGAAGGGGAAGGGGAATGGGCGGAAGGGGAGGGGGATGGGGGGGGGGCAGGGAGGAAAGGAAGGGGAAGGGGAGGGGAGGGGGATGGGGGGGCAGGGAGGAAAGGAAGGGGAGGGAAGGGGGGAGGGGAAGGGGGGAGGGGAAGGGGGGAGGGGAAGGGGGGGTTAAGGGAGGGGGGAGGAGGGAAGGAAGGAAGGGGAATGGAGGAACGGAGGGGGTAGGGAAGAGGAGGGAGGGAGGGAAGGGAGAGAGGGGGGAAGGGGAGGGGGAAGGGGGGGGCAGAGAAAAGGCCAAAAGAAAAACAACAAATCTTGCTATTATTAACTCACACTTCTACCATAGAGCCCAAAGATATTGATAGAACAACAAAACATCATGACTAGCTGACCAAGGACAATTAAGCATATGGACAACCTAGAATAGAATATACATTTCAGACAAGAGCTCTAGATTAATCATACATGACAGTAGAATGCTAGAATATGTAGGTTATTGTCCTGACTATCCACATAACATTGTTACTAAACATTTATACCTGAGTGGGCCCCAGTTAACATGCTCAAATCCCTAGGTCAGCTAAAATGTTAGAAGGAAGTTAAGTAATTAGTGATCTCTTAGGAACTAAGCATATCATCTAGGTTTCATCATATGCATGACAATCATCTTTAACAAAATATAAAAGTTTCACGCTGCTCCATGATTGAAGATATATATTCCACTCCGGTATCAAAATTATATTAGCAGGGTATTCTATGGAGTGTTGCATATAGTGTTAAACAGCATGTTTAGACCAGTAGAAACATGAAACCTTGTTCATTATACGTATATGTACACACCTGCATATATCGACAAACATCGTCACAATTAAATGAGCTAGCATTTAGAACAACCAGTAGGAGATAAAGAGTATTCACAGAACTAAGGTCCTGTGTAAGACTAAACCATAAAGCACATTTTGAGCAATCTAGCAATGAGTATAGGTGTAGCAAAGTACTTGCTTACATGTGCTGTACACACCTCAAAGTGAGAGCTATTCTAAGGGCTACTGGTTAAACTCACTAAAATAATGGCATTAACATATACCGCAACCCCAAACTCTATAAAAGTTAGTCTCATACCCAAACTGTCAGGTAAGTATAAATGTCCCAGCACGGTAGAAACCTAAAAGCATAGGCATAACCATTAAAAGTGCCATTAGGCAGAGGGGCATATTTATATTTAAAGCTTAGCCGCAAATCTAGTGCTCAACACAAATATGTAAGCAAGCCTAACAAACACAGGGCCCTGGTGTGTTAACGCTAGGGGGATAGGTGCAAAAAGCTATATTATAGCAGGCCCACATAATTGGCTCAGTTAAAGGCACACACATAAGGTAACAGCTGGACATAAAATTATATAATAGCATCCTATGTATATGCAGCTGAAACTAAAAGTAACATGGAGCAAGGGATAGTTTCACTGAGTCTGCTATAGTCTCCATAATTGGCAGGAACAGAGAAAAACTTAGGCAGGGAGCACAGTAAAGTTTGTCTTCTAAACCCAAGCCCAAATGGAGCACAGTTAGGAGCCCCAAAGACACTAACAGCATACCAGGGGATAATAACTAGGAGTTAAGTACTAAGGGATATTTAAAGCAATAGTTCTCTGATGCATAGATGCATATATTAACTATTGAGTTATCTATTATATGTTAAAGCAGTTATAATAACATTACATGGCTGTGGACCCTTCTCATGGGGCAAAGTAGCACACAACAACAAGGGAATATTAACTGACTCTTAATACACAACTAAATTTACATTGCAGGTAATGTCCCCTTAAGGAAAAGCATACAGTTAACATAGTGAAAAGATGGCCCATTTGTACGCTATAGATCCTCTCTGGGAGCTAAGTCACACAAGTCCAATGCCTTCAAATGTTCCGTCAGGTGAGTTCTCAGGCTCAAAGACCGTCATTTATATACCCGGGCGAAACAGAAGTTTTTACTCAGACACTGAGAGAGGGCGCACAACCTTACCCCACACCAGTCCGGTCGCTCGTATCGGCACAAGTATAGTAACAGGAGCAATAGGCTCAGACCCCAATTGTGTTGCGGTGCCAGAAGTAATTCTGGGGTAGAGTTAGGTCAGGCCTAGAAGGCCACAGAATGTCTTACAGTCTATAACTTTACCCAACCCCGACTCTTGGAGCTCCACCAAGATCCGGAAGGTCTCCTGGCACTGCAAGAATCAGATCTGAAGTGCCCTCCGTCGTGGGCCACAGCCCTAAGCCGCAGCCGTTGCAGAGAGGCAGAGCAACAAAAGAATAGCGGGCCATCAACATCCAGCGATCCTCCGTATCGCCTCTCGCAGAGGAGCCAGCCGGTCTTCCCCCTCTGTCCAGTTAAACGGTAGCCATCTGGGTGCGTCTATCGGTGCCGCCATCATGAACCTCTGCAGCTTCTTGTGTGGTAACGATAACCACTACCTTCATAGCCGTTTCTATCTTAGGCGGGTCTATTGTCTCTGGAGTTCCCAGGTTTTTGACTTCCCTCGACCTGTCTTCTCCAGGACCAGCATACCGCTGCCCTTCTCCCAAAACAAAAGCTCCGGCAAATGCATTTACATCCGGTGGCTGTAAGCCACCTTCCAGATTGCTTGAAAGTGTCCCCTCCACCATAGTAAGCCTGCGGGGTTGCGTCAGAGGGGCCTCAATCAGTTCCATGAGGCGATCAAATCTGTGGTGTATTTGCCGCTCATATTCAGTAAATAAAGCTAGTATCGTAGAATAGAAATCCTCCTCCATGCTTTAATATAGGGGTTAAGAGAACTGCCTGCGTTCTTTTAGAGATGTATCTCAAGTAAAACAGATGATGTGTAAAAGCCCTGCAGTATGGCGGCTTGCTCCATGCGGCAGACAAGCTGGGAGGCCTTTATTCTGTTGATTTTGTCAGCTATTGTGTATTAATGCCTCATAACCTTTTATCCTGAATTCCCAGACTGATTGGGGACCAGGTCTAGTAGTATAAGGGTGTTCAAAATGTCAAAATTATGAGATTTATTGAGCAGATGGCAGGAGCTCTGAAATGGCACATCTTGCTGCATCGGCTGCTGGCTCCGCCCCCCTCATGTTGACATTTTTGCATTTCAATTCAAAGTTTCTGAAAGAGTGAATAACAGAATGTTATAAACAGTGGTAGTCTCCCTCTTACTAGTTCTACCTCTTTTCAGTTTGTGGTTTTGTTTTTCTTAATTATAAAAATTTGTTCTGCTGCTTAAAAATGGGACCAACAGTTGTAAAACTTTACATTAAAACAACGCTCAATATGTGGATTTTATTTTAAATATAGAAAAAAATTAATTAATTTTTTATCTGATTAGTCGAAAAAAATAATCGTCCGATTAATCGATTATGAAAATAATCATTAGTTGCAGCTCTAATGTTTTAGCATAACTGTTCTTTACAATTGTAGCTCTTTGATCTATGACTGGGAATGACTGTATCAGATACCACTCTTAATATATTTACCCCCATAAAGCCTCTGTCTGTCCCTACTACACTCTCTTATTTAGCTGTTCTAGTTCCACGTGTGATTCTGTTATGTTGGTTTCTATTGTTAACGTATAATATGTTTATAGATGTTTCACATGACTGCCAATAGCTGAGAAAGTCACCTCACAGCGTCTTCAGGAGCTACATTTTACAGTCAACTACTCTTAACCTAACTCAATATAATACTTTGAATCATCTATATTGTCACAGTTCACCATTTCTATATACAATTATGGGTATAGGGCTAAATTAACCACAATGTGCGCTATAGTGGAGGTCTGTATTTTACCTAATATATGCCCTAAATTATACTAGAGAGGGTTGATTCTTTATTTCACTACGTTGAAAGAGACTCCAGTTTAATCTATCTGTATCCTTATTACACTTACCCCTCTAACGGCTCTGACCCAGTCCCTCAGTTAAATATTGTTTACAGGCACTCTGAGTTATACTAGTCGATGAGCAGCTTTTCTAGCTCACTATTGTAATGTGCTACCATTACCGTCTCTCCTTTAATAAGCTCTATTCACTGGAGTGGTCACTACACTATGAACATTTAGTTGAGTTCTCCTCACTTTAAGTACTAATATTCCCTACTGCACTACTATACTTCCAGCTCACCTTTTATATTAGGTGGGGAGCACTCCATGTTTAGAAGTAACGATCAATGCCCTACTTAGTTGTGCAAGTTTTTTTTTTTTTTATATATAATGAATGCTAATCCCTACACGTCTTTCATCACTAACAGCATGTTATGTAGTTTATATTTTGGTAAGGACTATTACCTAGTTCAAAAGATTATTTATGGGTTGTCCCATCTATCAGTTATATGTTGAGTGGGTAACTCATATTACTACTGCTCTGGGGCTCCCCCTCACTGAGAAAGTATATAATGAGGTCCTCGCCGTCAGCGGCCAAGATAGTGGGGAATACATTTTAAGGTTCTGACTCTGTGGCAGCATCACTTCACTCATCAAGTTTATTACTCTCTTCCTGAGCTAGTGATTTAAACTGCCTAACCCAGACCCTAGATCCCCATTTGTAATCTCTAACAATACTCTATAAGGGCTGCACCCACCCAACGACAATACTTAGTACCCCTCTCAAAGGCTATTTTGATTACTCACGCTCTAGTATTGGCTTCTTGGCTCCTCATCTTTGTGATCCCGTTTTGAGCTTAGTCCTGAGTTTTCTATATACTCACTATTATATGTACACTTGTAGGCACCCCTTCATCTTTATCTAGACAAATGAAGTCAGCCGCCTCTTTAAATATATATGTCCAACCTCTAGGGATACCTTTACTCATTAGCACCTGTTCCTCTTTGGGTCCCTAATATCTGTTTGGCATCTATAACCCCTATGTGGTCCCCAACATGGGATTAGATTGGTGTGTGTGATACTTTTAAGTTATATGGGCCACTGGTGTGTGTAATACTTTTAAGTTATATGGGCCACTTTTGGACCTCTAGGCTATAAAAACGCTTCAATAGTAAATAACATGTAGTTAGGGATATGGTAGTTGCATAATAAGCTTTACATAGACTTTCGCCTCCTTAAACAAACTAAGGCCTCTCTTGGCTTTTAAAAACATATCACAACAGCCATAGGAGGTTATCTAACAGTATATGAACCATTTTTGAACCGTCCGAGAAGGTATAATTTTTTGCAGCATAAAATCTATTACATGCAATCCCTATAACAAGTAACACATTTGCAGTATTTTTTAACTATCTAATAAACCGCCAAAATATGGGGGGGGGGGGGAGAGGGGCTGGAGTCTTTATGTAACTCCTCTTGTGATCATGAAAACTTGATAACATGCAGGGTAAAACAGCATATAGAATGTCTTTACAATAATATGGAGCTAAGTATTAAAATCAGTCGAGCCCTTGCAAAATATTCCCAACCAAGGAAGTAGAGTTATTGGACTCCTGATAAGTGCTCCTAACCAATGAATTACTATATAGTAAAACAGTATGAGTAATAGTTAAGTTCCCTGAGAGCATGTCAAAATAGAGAGCAGAGTGCCCAGTTATCGTAGCTTATCGTTCTAATGGTAAAAGATAGGATGCATAAAATAAAAGTTCCCCTTAAGTAACTGACTGTTTAATTCCCCACAGTGATCTAGGGAGCAAGCAATATATTATGGGCTACTAACAAGAGGAAGTATTGCTCCAAAATAGTACATGCAATCTGGGAAATTTAGAAAGACTTGTATAAGTATTATACCATAACCACATAGAAGGACTGCATGCAAGGGGCCAGAAACATCACTAAACAAATGTAGTCTGAGCCCACGCACTACAGCCTCTACAGTAATCAATAATATACATCCCGCAAATTTGGGTTGGTAGAGCGGGAGACACAGGACTATCATATAATCAGGCAGAGGGGAGAGATAAACAAAATACAAGATAACATTAATAACCCCTTTTTTTGCAAAAACTATATAGATCAGCTATTATGATCAAGCTGGGGAGAAGCAATATCACAGTTCTAAGAGACAAGTCTGCTACTATGTCCCCAATTTCAGGCGCATAGAAGAGGTGGGCTACACAACATGTATAGTAAAATCATGCCCAACACATTGGTGAACCATCTCAAATCTTACACTTGGGGGTCCCGGACAGTGGAACAGTAAAAGAACAGTTCTTGTAGGTACTGAGAGCTTGTGGCCGCCACGGAGACAAACTACTATTAACTTGGCAGTACTTCTTCTGATCTATGTTGCTAGGGCCTTCAGTTAAACCTATATCGGGAGACCACACTTTCCGCTCAGGATGGCCGGCCGCATCCCCCCAAGCAGTCAGTGAGGACCATCCGAGATCACATCCCTGCATTTGCTAATTCAGCAGAAGATCTGTGGACTGTGGATTGCAGAAAAATCTTGATGGGGCTGTGATCCTTCAAAGAAAGCTCCAAAGGCTCAGGAACCCATTTCTCCGGGGTTGAGGGAGGGGAAGCCGTGCCAGGTAAGCTTCGCTTGAACGCCCCATTATCTCCAGCAATCAGGCACTCTGTAGAACTAGGTCGCTGTAAAGAGGACAACCGCAACTCCATCTGTTACGTTTTCTGCTTTTGAGCCGCACCATTCACTGGAGAGAGCACCGTCATCAGTGGTATGATCCGGTCTACTCTTATACATATTTGCGCTTCACTTTTCTCCATACAGGTCTTGATGGCCAGATATAGCTCCTCCAAATTGAGGTAGTTGAACGTAGCACTCTGTGACCTGCAAAATGGCCGCTCCTTAGTTGTGCAGTGTGCGAGCAGCCGTAGAGAAAATGCTCAAATCTATAGGCTCCGGTCCTTTCGTTCCCTTTGGACCTTACAATAGTGTTGTCCAGCACCTCTTCTGCAATTTAAAGATAAATTGGGTAATATAGAGTGGTCTTAAGGTTATTGAAATCTATTATGCCTGCGGAGCTCTCTCAATGTGCAACCTTTCCGCCCCCATGAGCTTTTTAATGGGTGCACCACCTGGCTGATTTTACTGATCACCCTGCTCATACTAAACTATAATGAGCTAATATTACAATTTTCAATATTTAGCATTAATTTGTGCACTAAATTATGCAATTCATTTGTGCTTTGGATAGCAGAAAATGCTATAGTATTAGAAAGGATTACACAGCCCCTACCCAGCTACTTCCTAATGTCACCCAGCTGGCAACATTTTCTGTGATGGCACAATTTGTGTTCCTACAGATTACATTATCATTTGTTAACTATGTTGAAACCTCTAGTTAAAAAAAAAAAAAAAAAGTAAATAAAAAAGACACCATAAATATTTTTATTTATCCCCTTTTTCTTTTCTTACAAATAAATACTCCAAACTTATGCAGAGCATTGACGTTTCTCTGAATTACAAATCTGTGTTCTGATATATCTGAAATGCGTCAGATAGTAGGGAGCGTACCTTTCCATTGTATGTCTTCTACCTGAATAAATCTTTGGACTGCACTGGCTACCAAGGACTCAGTTTCTTCTTTCTTCCAATTTGTGTTCTGATATAGTTGATGTACTAAATGTTTTACTACGTCACAAGCCACTATAAAAAATGACATTTAATAGTGCTTTGCTTATGTCAGTGTCAAATTGCCCTCAGAAATATTAAAAAATTATATCTTTGGAATACAATTAATTTACATTTGTTTGTGATGTTAACTTTTGCAAGAACAAAACATTTTCTTAGGTTCTAATAGATCTTATACACCATTTGAGTTAAGATCTTTCACAATTCTCAAATCTAATGGAATAATAGGAAATCAATTTACTTGCTGCTGATTGGTGGCTACATGCATATGTCCCTTGTCATCATTGGGTCACCATATTTATTCACCAAGGTGTCCCTGTAGTGCATTGCTACTATTGAACTGACTTTAACTATGTGTTTAACCCATTTGCAGGGGATAAACACATACTTATATGCAAGTAGCAGTACAAAAATACAATGCTCTAACACAGAAGTTTTTGCTATATCCCTTTAAAGAGCTTGCACCTTAAATATTTGTGTTTTTCTTATGATCATTGGAAAGAATTTCAGGCAATGCTGTTACTTATATGTTATATATGTATGACTGTATGTACATTTTTATGTTTTAATTTGTGTGTTCTTCCATACTGCAGTGGCACAATCAAAAGCATAGTACAGGGGGCACTTTTCTTTCTATGGTATGAATATTTTTTTTTCCCTAAATCGAGGGGCAGTTAAACATATATTAATAATGAAATTTGGATACTCCTAAAGACATACACACTTGTCTACTGCAACATTTTAATACATTGCAGTTCAATATCGCGGACGGCCCCTTAAAAATGAGAGAAAAAGTTGAATAATTTGATATCTGTTGACTGCTTTTGTTTTCTACTTTGTTTAAATGAGGCAATATTGTCTGCTAACTTTTGACTGTGATTTCATTCATCTAATTAGGGTTAATGGCCTATTTCTCAATAAAAACCCTCTTTGTAAATAAATATCTCTCATAGTATAAATTAATATTAATGGTTCTTTTAGCAGCTTGTATTTGGTTATATAGATATAAATTGAAAATAAAAGAATATATATCTCAGTTTGAGATTCATTATTCTGAGGAGATTATGCTAATCTGTCTCAATCATCATAGTAAGATTCTGCAAAGCAAATAGGTCTCAATTTCTCCTTTCACTAAGCTATTTGAGTATGGTCTTTTTAAGTTCTCAGTTGATATATTGTGTCTGTACATGTGCACATTTACTTATGCTTTACCTTTTGATATCTTTTTGGTGTCTTTGTGTGTGTCCCCTACTGCTTGTGGGTGCCAAGAAGACTTCCTCTTCGCTGTACACTGTTCACTTTACATTTCCTAAAAGTAGTCTCCCCTTACTATCTGGTTCTTAGAATGGTCTTTATTTCACGCCTCTTTCAGGACATTAAAAATTTATCTTTTTCTTTGCAACTGATTCTTTTTCAAAACCTTCTCTCTAGTTAAAGGGATACTAAACCCAAATTTTTTCTTTTATGATTTAGATAGAGCGTGCAATTTTAAGCAACTTTCTAATTTACTCCTATTATAAATTTTTCTTTATTCTCTTGCTATCTTTATTTAAAAAAGTAGAAATGAAAGCTTAGGAGCTAGCCCATTTTTGGTTCAGTACCCTGGATTGCGCTTGCTTGATGGGTGACTACATTTAATAAAGCATCCATTTAATGAAGATGCTTTAACTTACTACGGCCCCGATTCTAAATAAAATTGAAAACATTTAAGACATGGTTTTCCACTCCAACACTGCGAGCTGCGAGATTTCTCCCATACAAATAATGAGAGCTCTCTGCTAGGTAAAAGTTTGCAATGCACGGTGAAAAACAGAGGGGGGCAACCGGCATGTTTTAAAACTTGAATATTACGCTTAATGCAAAACATATTACGCTGTTTTCGGTGCACTGTACCTTAAATTCACTGTAATTTCAGTATACATAGGTTTTCCTTTCAGAATAATTAATGTTTTGATTATTTTGGTGAAAACTCGCCACTTTTTAACTAGCAAGAAAAAACTGTGATAACTGTAGTGCGAAAATGTTGCCAGAATTACGCTGGGATTTGAGAGAAAATGTCAGATACATCCATGGAATGCCCATGTTCAGACCATTTTATGAAAAACATAATTTATGCTTACCTGATAAATTCCTTTCTTCTGTAGTGTGATCAGTCCACGGGTCATCATTACTTCTGGGATATTACTCCTCCCCAACAGGAAGTGCAAGAGGATTCACCCAGCAGAGCTGCATATAGCTCCTCCCCTCTACGTCACTCCCAGTCATTCGACCAAGGACCAACAAGAAAGGAAAAGCCAAGGGTGAAGTGGTGACTGGAGTATAAATTAAAAAATATTTACCTGCCTTAAAAACAGGGCGGGCCGTGGACTGATCACACTACAGAAGAAAGGAATTTATCAGGTAAGCATAAATTATGTTTTCTTCTGTTAAGTGTGATCAGTCCACGGGTCATCATTACTTCTGGGATACCAATACCAAAGCAAAAGTACACGGATGACGGGAGGGATAGGCAGGCTCTTTATACAGAAGGAACCACTGCCTGAAGAACCTTTCTCCCAAAAATAGCCTCCGATGAAGCAAAAGTGTCAAATTTGTAAAATTTGGAAAAAGTATGAAGCGAAGACCAAGTTGCAGCCTTGCAAATCTGTTCAACAGAGGCCTCATTCTTGAAGGCCCAAGTGGAAGCCACAGCTCTAGTAGAATGAGCTGTAATTCTTTCAGGAGGCTGCTGTCCAGCAGTCTCATAAGCTAAACGAATTATGCTACGAAGCCAAAAAGAAAGAGAGGTAGCGGAAGCTTTTTGACCTCTCCTCTGCCCAGAGTAAATGACAAACAGAGAAGACGTTTGTCGAAATTCCTTAGTTGCCTGTAAGTAAAATTTTAGAGCACGGACTACATCCAGGTTGTGCAGTAGACGTTCCTTCTTTGAAGAAGGATTTGGGCATAAAGAAGGAACAACAATCTCTTGATTGATATTCCTGTTAGTAACTACCTTAGGTAAGAACCCAGGTTTAGTACGCAGGACTACCTTATCCGAATGAAAAATCAAATAAGGAGAATCACAATGTAAGGCTGATAATTCAGAGACTCTTCGAGCCGAGGAAATAGCCATTAAAAATAGAACTTTCCAAGATAACAACTTTATATCAATGGAATGAAGGGGTTCAAACGGAACGCCCTGAAAAACATTAAGAACAAGGTTTAGACTCCATGGTGGAGCAACAGTTTTAAACACAGGCTTAATCCTGGTAAAAGCCTGACAAAAAGCCTGGACGTCAGGAACTTCTGACAGACGTTTGTGTAACAGAATGGACAGAGCTGAGATCTGTCCCTTTAATGAACTAGCAGATAAACCCTTTTCTAAACCTTCTTGTAGAAAAGACAATATCCTAGGAATCCTAACCTTACTCCAAGAGTAACCTTTGGATTCACACCAATATAGGTATTTACGCCATATCTTATGGTAAATCTTTCTGGTAACAGGTTTCCTAGCCTGTATTAAGGTATCAATAACTGACTCAGAAAACCCACGTCTTGATAAAATCAAGCGTTCAATTTCCAAGCAGTCAGCTTCAGAGAAGTTAGATTTTGATGTTTGAAGGGACCCTGTATCAGAAGGTCCTGTTTCAGAGGTAGAGACCAAGGTGGACAGGATGACATGTCCACCAGGTCTGCATACCAAGTTCTGCGTGGCCACGCAGGTGCTATTAGAATCACTGATGCTCTCTCTTGTTTGATTCTGGCAATCAATCGCGGAAGCAACGGGAAGGGTGGAAACACGTAAGCCATCCTGAAGTCCCAAGGTGCTGTCAGAGCATCTATCAGGACTGCTCCTGGATCCCTGGATCTGGACCCGTAACGAGGAAGCTTGGCGTTCTGTCGAGACGCCATGAGATCTATCTCTGGTTTGCCCCAACGTCGAAGTATTTGGGCAAAGACCTCCGGATGAAGTTCCCACTCCCCCGGATGAAAAGTCTGACGACTTAAGAAATCCGCCTCCCAGTTCTCCACTCCCGGGATGTGGATTGCTGACAGGTGGCAAGAGTGAGACTCTGCCCAGAGAATTATCTTTGATACTTCCATCATAGCTAGGGAGCTTCTTGTCCCTCCCTGATGGTTGATGTAAGCTACAGTCGTGATGTTGTCCGACTGAAACCTGATGAACCCCCGAGTTGTCAACTGGGGCCAAGCCAGGAGGGCATTGAGAACTGCTCTCAATTCCAGAATGTTTATTGGCAGGAGACTCTCCTCCTGACTCCATTGTCCCTGAGCCTTCAGAGAATTCCAGACGGCACCCCAACCTAGAAGGCTTGCGTCTGTTGTTACAATTGTCCAGTCTGGTCTGCTGAATGGCATCCCCCTGGACAGATGTGGCCGAGAAAGCCACCATAGAAGAGAATTTCTGGTCTCTTGATTCAGAGAAGGGGATAAGTCTGAGTAATCCCCATTCCACTGACTTAGCATGCACAGTTGCAGTGGTCTGAGGTGTAAGCGTGCAAAGGGTACTATGTCCATTGCCGCTACCATTAAGCCGATTCCCTCCATGCATTGAGCCACTGACGGGTGTTGAATGGAATGAAGGGTGCGGCAAGCACTTTGAAGTCTTGTTAGCCTGTCCTCTGTCAGGTAAATCTTCATTTCTACAGAATCTATAAGAGTCCCCAGGAAGGGAACTCTTGTGAGTGGAACGAGTGAACTTTTCTTTTCGTTCACCTTCCATCCATGTGAACTTAGAAATGCCAGCACTAACTCTGTATGAGACTTGGCAGTTTGAAAGCTTGAAGCTTGTATCAGAATGTCGTCTAGGTATGGAGCTACCGAGATTCCCCGCGGTCTTAGTACCGCCAGAAGAGCACCCAGAACCTTTGTGAAGATTCTTGGAGCTGTAGCCAATCCGAATGGAAGAGCCACAAACTGGTAATGCCTGTCTAGGAAGGCAAACCTTAGGTACCGATAATGATCTTTGTGAATCGGTATGTGAAGGTAAGTATCTTTTAAATTTACAGTGGTCATGTACTGACCCTCTTGGATCATAGGTAAAATTGTCCGAATAGTCTCCATCTTGAACGATGGAACTCTTAGGAATTTGTTTAGGATCTTTAAGTCCAGGATTGGTCTGAAAGTTCCCTCTTTTTTGGGAACCACAAACAGATTTGAGTAAAACCCCTGTCCCTGTTCCGATCGTGGAACTGGATGGATTACTCCCATTAACAAGAGCTCTTGTACGCAGCGTAGAAACGCCTCTTTCTTTGTCTGGATTGTTGACAATCTTGACAGATGAAATCTCTCTCTTGGAGGAGAGTATTTGAAGTCCAGAAGGTATCCCTGAGATATTATCTCTAGCGCCCAGGGATCCTGAACATCTCTTGCCCAAGCCTGGGCGAAGAGAGAAAGTCTGCCCCCCACTAGATCCGATCCCGGATCGGGGGCCCTCAATTCATGCTGTCTTAGGGGCAGCAGCAGGTTTCCTAGTCTGCTTGCCCTTGTTCCAGGACTGGTTAGGTTTCCAGCCTTGTCTGTAGCGAGCAACAGCTCCTTCCTGTTTTGGTGCAGAGGAAGTTGATGCTGCTCCAGCTTTGAAATTACGAAAGGAACGAAAATTAGACTGTCTAGTCTTGGCTTTGGCTTTGTCCTGAGGCAGGGCATGGCCTTTACCTCCTGTAATGTCAGCGATAATCTCTTTCAACCCGGGCCCGAATAAGGTCTGCCCTTTGAAAGGTATATTAAGCAATTTAGACTTAGAAGTAACATCAGCTGACCAGGATTTTAGCCACAGCGCCCTGCGTGCCTGAATGGCGAATCCTGAATTCTTCGCCGTAAGTTTAGTAAGATGTACTACGGCCTCCGAAATGAATGAATTAGCTAGTTTAAGGACTCTAAGCCTGTCCGTAATGTCGTCCAGAGTAGCTGAACCAATGTTCTCTTCCAGAGACTCAATCCAGAATGCCGCTGCAGCCGTGATCGGCGCAATGCATGCAAGGGGTTGCAATATAAAACCTTGTTGAACAAACATTTTCTTAAGGTAACCCTCTAACTTTTTATCCATTGGATCTGAAAAAGCACAGCTATCCTCAACCGGGATAGTGGTACGCTTAGCTAAGGTAGAAACTGCTCCCTCCACCTTAGGGACCGTTTGCCATAAGTCCCTTGTGGTGGCGTCTATTGGAAACATTTTTCTAAATATCGGAGGGGGTGAGAACGGCACACCGGGTCTATCCCACTCCTTAGTAACAATTTCAGTAAGTCTCTTAGGTATAGGAAAAACCTCAGTACTCGTCGGTACCGCAAAATATTTATCCAACCTACACATTTTCTCTGGTATTGCAACTGTGTTACAATCATTCAGAGCCGCAAACACCTCCCCTAGTAATACACGGAGGTTTTCCAGTTTAAATTTAAAATTTGAAATATCTGAATCCAGTCTGTTTGGATCAGAACCGTCACCCACAGAATGAAGTTCTCCGTCCTCATGTTCTGCCACCTGTGACGCAGTGTCTGACATGGCCCTAATATTATCAGCGCACTCTGTTCTCACCCCAGAGTGATCACGCTTACCTCTTAGTTCTGGTAATTTAGCCAAAACCTCAGTCATAACAGTAGCCATATCCTGTAATGTGATTTGTAATGGCCGCCCAGATGTACTCGGCGCTACAATATCACGCACCTCCCTCTGAGCGGGAGATGTAGGTACTGACACGTGAGGCGAGTTAGTCGGCATAACTCTCCCCTCGTTGTTTGGTGAAATTTGTTCAATTTGTACAGATTGACTTTTATTTAAAGTAGCATCAATACAGTTAGTACATAAATTTCTATTGGGCTCCACTTTGGCATTGCAACAAATGACACAGGTATCATCCTCTGAATCAGACATGTTTAACACACTAGCAAATAAACTTGCAACTTGGAAATACAATTCAATTAGAATAATATTAAAACGTACTGTGCCTTTAAGAAGCACAGAAGATATATGACAGTTGAAAATTAATAAATTGAAACAGTTATAGCCTCAATCCTTGTAAACAACACAACTTTAGCAAAGGTTTAATCCCATTAGCAAAGATAACAAATTCTGAAAGCAGGAAACAAATTACAGAATAAACGTTTTTTATCTCAGTCAAACTATAATTCTCACAGCTCTGCTGAGAGAAATTACCTCCCTCAAAATAAGTTTTGAAGACCCCTGAGCTCTGTAGAGATGAACCGGATCATGCAGGGAATACAATGAGTTGCTGACTGAAATATTTGATGCAGTAAAAGCGCCAAAAAAACGGCCCCTCCCCCTCACACACAGCAGTGAGGGAGAACAGAAACTGTCAGAAAAACAGATTAAGCAACTGCCAAGTGGAAAAATAGTGCCCAAACATTTATTCACTCAGTACCTCAGTAAATGAAAACGATTTTACATTCCAGCAAAAACGTTAAACATAATCTCTAGTTATTAAACAGCTTTATGTATTTCTTACAGTGTAATTCTAGTGAAGTACCATTCCCCAGAATACTGAAGTGTAAAGTATACATACATGACATTATATCGGTATGGCAGGATTTTCTCATCAATTCCATTGTCAGAAAATAAAAACTGCTACATACCTCTATGCAGATTCATCTGCCCGCTGTCCCCTGATCTGAAGTTTACCTCTCCTCAGATGGCCGAGAAACAGCAATATGATCATAACTACTCCGGCTAAAATCATAACAAAAACTCTGGTAGATTCTTCTTCAAACTCTGCCAGAGAGATAATAACACACTCCGGTGCTATTTTAAAATAACAAACTTTTGATTGAAGATATAAAACTAAGTATAATCACCATAGTCCTCTCACACATCCTATCTAGTCGTTGGGTGCAAGAGAATGACTGGGAGTGACGTAGAGGGGAGGAGCTATATGCAGCTCTGCTGGGTGAATCCTCTTGCACTTCCTGTTGGGGAGGAGTAATATCCCAGAAGTAATGATGTCCCGTGGACTGATCACACTTAACAGAAGAAAGACAACAATTATGCTTTGTATTTTGTACTTTTAAGTATAAATTTATTGCTTTTATTCCACATCCAGTGTACTTACATTACGATTTACACTGTATATAGTTAATACGATTTTATTCCTGTGTAAATGTACCTACAAATTTTAAGTTTTAGATAAAATATGATTTTTGGGGAACAATTTAGTTACAAATTTTTATGCACCTTAAAGGGACATGAAGCCCAACAAGTTTTCTTTCATGATTCAGATAGATAATAACATTTTAAAAAAGTTTCCAATTTACTTCTATTATCAAATTTGCATTATTCTCATGTTCTTTGTTAATTAGATATCCAGATAGGTAGCGTGCACTTGTCTGAAGCACTACATAACGGGAGATAGTGTTGCCATTTAGTGCTCTTGCTAATGTATTACATTAGTGCAAAACTGCTGCCATATAGTGCTGCAGACGTGCACACACCTGAACTTACCATTTTACCATTACTCATGGAAATTACATACAAATATATATATATATATATATATATATATATATATATAAATTTTAGCTTGTGGATTTAATTTCTCAGTGACAAAAGATGATTTCCTTCTTAATATGATGAGAGTCCACGGCTTCATTCATTACTTGTGGGAATACAGAACCTGGCCACCAGGAGGAGGCAAAGACACCCCAGCCAAAGGCTTAAATACCTCCCCCACTTCACTCATATCCCTGTCATTCTTTGCCTTTCGTCACAGGAGGTTGGCAGAGAAGTGTTTGAAGATACAGAGTAGTTCCCTATGGAGGGTAGTACCCTTCGGAATGGGACTGGAGTTTTAAGTAGTCTTGTCAGCCTCTCAGTGAGAGCATTGGCGAATGTTAGGGTCTAGAGATGCAGGGAGAGTCTTTCTGCAAACCCATCCAGATTCGTATTAACAGCTTCTAAGCAATCAGTGTTGACGAGTTTCACTGCCTGCTTCTTTCACTCAAGTCCATGTCAGGAGCGATGCTACAATATTAAACTTGAGAGGCTGTGTGCCTGTTCCACGGCAGAGATTCCTGTAAGATAGTTTAATTTTCATACAAATATGATAACGCAAGAAGACAGGGTCACAGTATGACGCCTTTTATCTGTATGGAATCGGGGGTTAATATCTCCGGAAGGGGATTATTGAACAGGGGGGATTTATTGCATAGTTTACTTTATTATGTTTAATGCTGTGACATGTGTGAGATGAGGCTCAGGCAGATGTTGGAACGTACAGGTTTTTACTTTCGTTTTTGGTTAACTGCACAGCCTGTTAGGTTTGGCGCACTTTTTCCTGTAGCAGGGGCGGTCCTGTATGGCGCACCACGTGACCGGGTGTGGTCACACTGATTTCCTCTTTTCCTGACCGTGCGGTTTACTGGAGAAAAAGCGGTTTCTCTGTGGGGCTTTGGTCATAGGAGGAGGTAAGTGCCCCAGCCATTGGGGGTATAAAGGTACCATTTATCTTTTTCTATAGTCCATCTTACAAGCGCAAGCTGTGGAGAACTCTGACGCGTTGGAAGGTACTCCCTCTTTACCTAAATCTAATACCTGTCTATATTTTGAGGAGGCTACGGTATATCCGCCTGCTCAGTTATGTTCCACATGCCTTGATAAAGTGATTTTATCTAAGAAAACAAATATGTTTAGTACCACTGAGCCGTCCACCTCTGAGGAGTCTCGTGAGGTGCGTTCCTTGATGTCATCTCCTATTACACATGCAGCTTCCAATTACACTGCTAATCCTCCTTCTGGAGGAGCCCTCTTTCTGCCGGACTTTACTGACCAGCTACAAACGGCAGTGTCTTCAGCCTTCATTGCTTTACCTCACCCAGCTAAGCGAGGATGCTCTTTCTGGGTCGGAATTTGCTCCCTCTAATCCTCCAGCTGAGGAGGAACCAGACTTTAGATTTAGGATTGAATACTTACGCTTTCTGTTAAATGAAGTTTTGGCTACTTTCAAGGTTCCAGAACCAAAGTTACCTGAGGAACCTTGTATTTCTAAACTAGATAATATCTTCAAGGACAGGGTTGTACAACAGACTTTACCGGTTCCCGTAAAGATGGCAAATATTATTAAGAATGAGTGGGAGGGACTCAGTTCTTCCTTTTCCCCTTTGTTTTTAAGAAATTATTCTCGGTTCTGGACTCTCAATTAGTTGTGGGGTTCCGTCCCTAAGGTGGATGGCTCTATCTCCACGCTTGCTAAACGCATTACTATCACGCTTAAGGATAGTACCTTGTTCAAAGAGCCCATGGATAAGAAGCTAGAAACTCTGTTGAGAAAGATGTTTCAGCACAACTGATATTTATTTCAACCGGCAGCGGCAGTTGCTGCGGTGGCTGCAGCCGCCATCTATTGGTGGGACTCTTTATCTGAGTTGATCGAAGTGGAAGGTCCCCTTGACACGATCCAGGAAAGAATTAAGGCCTTTAGAGTGTCTAATTCTTTTATTTGTGATGCAAATATGCAGATTATTCGCCTGAATGCCAAGGCATTGGGTTTTTCAGTACTAGCAGGTAGGGCACTCTGGCTGAAGTCTTGGTCTACGGACATGACTTCAAAATCTAGACTTCTTTCCCTGCCATTTAAGGGGAAGATTCTTTTTGGTCCAGGCCTCAATCATATCCATGGTCACTGGAGGTAAGGGTGCCTTTTTACCTCAGGATAAGAACAAGCCTAAGGGACAAGGTTCTAATTTTCGTCCCTTTCGTTTGAATAAACCCCAATGGCAGCAGCCCTCCGCAAAGCCTGATCAGCCCAAGGGAACTTGGAGACTGACTCAGTCTTGGAATAAATCCAAGCAGAATAAGAAGCCCGCCGAGTCAAAGTCGGCTTGCTGGTGTGGCCCCCGATCCATCTTCGGACTGTGTGGGGGGTAGACTATCTCTCTTTCTGGAGACTTGGCTGGGGGACGTGCAAGACCCTTGGGTCCTGGAGGTCATCGCTCAGGGGTACAGGATAGGTTTCAGATCTCATCCACCCCGAGGCAGATTCCTCTTGTCAAACCTGTCTTCAAGGCCAGAAAAACGAGAGGCCATTCTAGGGTGCGTGAGGAATCTCTCCTCCCTGAGAGTAATTGTAGCAGAAAGAGGTCTGGGATACTACTCAAACCTTTTTGTGGTCCAAAAGAAGGATGGAACTTTTCACCCGATTCTGGACTTAAAGTGCTTAAGCAAGTTCCTGAGATTTGCGTTCCTGAACCAGCACTTCCAGTTTGCTGCAATTCCATTTGGTCTAGCTACTGCCCCAATAGTCTTTACAAAGGTTCTGGGGGCTCTGCTCGCAGTGGCGAGAACCAGAGGGATAGCAGTAGCGCCATATTTAGATGACATCCTGGTTCAAGCTCCATCCTGTCGGTTGGCAGAGGACCATTCAAAAGCTCTTCTATTTCTTCTTCGATCTCATGGATTGAAGATAAACTTAGAAAAGAGTTCTCTTGTTTCCTGTACCAGGGTGGAATTCCTGGGTACGATAATAGACTCCATATCCATGAGGATTTTTCTTACAGATCGATCTCATGGCATCCCGACTCAATTCCAAGCTACCCAGATATGGGTCACGGTCCAGGGATCTTCAGGCAGAGCTGATAGATGCATTAGCAGTGCCTTGGAGGTTCAGTCTAGTTTACATTTTTCCATCGTTACCACTTCTCTCTCAGGTAGTGGCCCGCATCAAGCAGGAGCAAGCTTCGGCAATACTATTAGCTCCATCGTGGACGTGAAGGATGTGGTCCGCGGACCTAGTGGGGATGTTCTTATTTCCTCCATTGAGATTACCTTGTCACAAGGATCTGCTGGAACAGGGTCCTTTTGTTCATCAAAATCTAGATTCTCTGAGGCTGACTGAGTGGAGATTGAACGCTTAGTCCTAGCCAAGAGAGATTTTTCTGAGAGAGTAATACTCTCATTCAAGCTCGAAAGCTGGTCACTCGTCGCATCTATCATAAGGATGTGGAGGACCTACTTTATTCTAATGTGAAGAGCGTATATTCCCCAGGCCTATGGTCAAGGTTTCCAGGATTCTTTCCTTTCTCCAGGATGGTATGGAGAAGGGCCTTTCTGCGAGTTCCCTAAAGGGACAGATTTCGGCTCTATCTGTGTTATTGCACAAGTGGCTCTGTCTAGACTCAGGCCTGTGTTTAGACCTACCGCTCCTCTTTGGAGTTTAAATCTAGTTCTTAAAGTTTTGCAGAGGGCTCCGTTTGAGCCTATGCATTTGATTGACATTAAATTGCTATCTTGGAAGGTTATTTTTTCTACTGGCTATTGCTTTGGCATGCAGTGTTTCTGAGATGGCGGCCTTGCAATGTGAGCCTCCTTACCTAGTTTTTCATGTTGATAAGGCTGTTCTTCGTACTGGGTTGGGTTTTCTTCCTAAGGTTGTTTCTGATCGTAACATCAATCAGGAGATTGTGGTTCCTTCCTTGTGTCCTAATCCTCCTTCGCCGAAGGAACGGTTACTTCATAATTTGGTGGTTCAAGCTTTGAAATTCTATTTTCAAGCTACGAAGAATTTTAGACAGACTTCTTTGTTTGTCTATTCTGGGAAGCGTAGAAGGCAGAAGGCCTCTTCCACTTCCTTATCTTTTTGGTTGATGAGAATTATTCGCTTGGCATATGAGACAACGGGACATAAGCCTCCTCAGAGGATTATGGCTCATTTAACTAGAGCTGTGGCTTCATCCTGGGTGTCTTGAAAAATGAGGCCTATATGGAGCAGATCCTCCTTAAATACTTTTAAAAAAAAAAAAATTACGTTTTTGCTTCGGCTGAAGCAGCTTTTGGGAGAAAGGTTTTACAGGCTGTGGTGCCTTCAGAATAAGGATCTGCATTTCTTTCCCTCCCGTTGTCATTCAGTGTCCTCTAGAGCTTGGGTATTTGTTTCCCACAAGTAATGGATGAAGCTGTGGACTCTCCTCATATTAAGAAGAAATTAAAAGAAATTAAAGAAAACATAAATTATGCTTACCAGATAATTTCCTTTCCTTCTATATGTGGAGAGTGCACGGCCCCCCTTCGTTTTTTTCCGTTGGGCGTACCTTCTTTTTTTTTTTCTTTTTTTTTTCTGGCACCCTTTATACCCTGATATTTCTCCTACTGTTCCTTGTTCCCTTGGCTGAATGACTGGGATATGTGGGAAGTGGGGGAGCTATTTAATCCTTTGGCTGGGGTGTCTTTGCCTCCTCCTGGTTACCAGGTTCTGTATTCCCACAAGTAATGAATAAAGCCGTGGACTCTCCTCATACAGAAAGAAAGGAAATTATCTGGTAAGCATAATTTTGTTTTTTTAAATCCCTCCCTTTCTGTTATTACTTGTGGACTCCACAGCTTGGGTGTTTGTTCCCATGAGTAATGGATCGTAGACTCTTACCACCTGTATGAAAGAAAACATAATTTATACTTACCTCATAAATTCATTTCTTTCATGGTGGTGAGAGTCCATGAGACCCCACCCTTGTGTTTTTTTTTGGGGGGGTTAGTTATTTCTTCAGCACATCTTTTTTCCCTGCTTATAGAGCCTATTGGGGTTTGGGAATTTTTGCCCCTCCTAGTGGTAGAGAAGGGTAATTCCCATGAGCAATGGATTGTGGACTCTCGCCCTGAAAAAAAAAAATGAATTTATCAGGTAAATATAAATTAGAGAGACACCCTGTTTTCAGGATAAAAAGTGGCTTTTTATAATTCCACCAGGGAAATAGAAGGGCTGGTGAACATTATTTTAGAATCTCTCCAGCCCAGAGATCTTTTTAGAATCTGGCCTTATGACACTTAAATAAAGTCCTTTCCCTCTAGCTCTTATTTTTGGTTATTGAAATACTAGCTTCCTATTCTTTGTGGCATCTAAATATATTTCCATCTAAAGGGCAGGAGAGTCCACGGCTTCATTCATTACTTGTGGGAAATATGAACCTGGCCACCAGGAGGCGGCAAAGACACCCCAGCCAAAGGCTTAAATACCTCCCCCACTTCCCTCATCCCCCAGTCATTCTTTGCCTTTCGTCACAGGAGGTTGGCAGAGAAGTGTCGGAAGATTTGGAGTAGTCTCTTATGGAGGGTAGTACTCTTTGGAATGGGACTGGAGTTTTAAGTAGTCCTGTCAGCCTCTCAGTGAGAGCATGGGTGAAAGTTAGAGTCTGGAGATGCAGGGAGAGTCTTTCTACTAAACCATCCCGACTCATTTTAACAGCTCCATAAGCAATCCGCATTGACGAGTTTCGCTGCCTGCTTTCTACACTCAAGTCCATGTCAGGAGCAATGCTACTACAGTGTCACACTTGAGAGGCTGTGTTCCTGTTCCACGGCATAGATTCTGGTAAGATTGTTTCATTTTTTATTAACATAATTAGAACGCAGGAAGACAGGGTCACAGTGATTCCTCTCGAGGATAGTTTGTCATTTAGAGCCCATGGATAAAAAGTTAGAAAACATGTTGAGAAAAATATTTCAGCAAACGGGGTTTGTTTTTCAGTCGGCAGCGGCAGTTGTTGCGGTAGCCGGAGTTGTGACATATTGGTGCGAATCACTGTCTGAAATGGTCGAGAGGGAGACTCTACTCGACGAGATTCAGGAGAGAATTAAGGCCTTGAGAGTCTCTAATTCTTTAATTTGTTATGCTAATATGCAAATTATTCGCCTGAATGCAAAGGTATCAGGGTTTTCCGTACTAGCCCGCTGGGCTCTGTGGCTAAAGTCGTGGTCTGCGGACATGACCTCTAAGTTTAGACTGCTATCCCATCCCTTTCAGGGAAAGATTCTGTTCGGTCCATGATTGGACTCGATCATATCCACGGTTACGGGAGGCAAGGGGGCTTTCCTACCGCAGGATAAGAAGGCTAAGCCTAAGGGATCTACTTTTCGGCACTTTCGCCCAGACAAGGCCCAACGCCAGTAGCCTGCTGCAAAAGCAGATCAGTCCAAGGGAACTTGGAAGTTAGCTCAATCTTCGAATAGGTCCAAGCAGAACAAAAAGCCAGCCGAAACAAAGTCGGCATGAAGGGGCGGCCCCCGACCGGTCAACGGACCAAGTAGGGGGCAGATTATCTCTCTTATCAGAAGTCTGGTTGCAGGACGTTCAGGACCCTTGGGTTCTGGAGGTTATCGCCCAGCGATACAGGATAGGTTTCAGATCTCTTCCGCCCAGGGGCAGATTCCTCCTGTCAAATCTGTCTTCCAGACCGGAAAAGAGAGAAGCCTTTCTAGAAAGTATGAGGGATCTCTCTTCTCTCTGAGTTACCAGTACCTCCAGCAGAAAGGGGTCTAGGGTACTATTCAAACCTTTTCTCCAACATAGGTGTGTCCGGTCCACGGCGTCATCCTTACTTGTGGGATATTCTCTTCCCCAACAGGAAATGGCAAAGAGCCCAGCAAAGCTGGTCACATGATCCCTCCTAGGCTCCGCCTTCCCCAGTCATTCTCTTTGCCGTTGCACAGGCAACATCTCCACGGAGATGGCTCAGAGTTTTTTGATGCGTATCTACATATTCCTATCCACAAGGAACATCATTGGGTTGGTTCCTAAGATTCGCCTTTCTGGACAAGCATTACCAGTTTGTGGCACTTCCATTCGGACTAGCCACTGCTCCAAGAATTTTCACAAAGGTACTAGGGTCCCTTCTAGCGGTGCTAAGGCCAAGGGGCATTGCAGTAGTACCCTACTTGGACGACATACTGATTCAAGCGTCGTCTCTACCTCAAGCAAAGGCTCATACGGACATTGTCCTAGCCTTTCTCAGATCTCACGGATGGAAAGTGAACGTAGAAAAAAGTTCTCTATTCCCGTCAACAAGAGTTCCCTTCTTGGGAACAATAATAGACTCCTTGGAAATGAAGATTTTTCTGACAGAAGCCAGAAAATCAAAACTTCTAAGCTCTTGTCAAGTACTTCATTCTGTTCTTCTTCCTTCCATAGCGCAGTGCATGGAAGTAATAGGTTTGATGGTTGCGGCAATGGACATAGTTCCTTTTGTGCGAATTCATCTAAGACCATTACAACTGTGCATGCTCAGACAGTGGAATGGGGATTATACAGATTTGTCCCCGACGATCCAAGTAGATCAGAGGACCAGAGATTCACTCCGTTGGTGGCTGACCCTGGACAACCTGTCCCAAGGGATGAGCTTCAGAAGACCAGAGTGGGTCATTGTAACGACCGACGCCAGCCTGGTGGGCTGGGGCGCGGTCTGGAAACACCTGAAAGCTCAGGGTCTATGGTCTCGGGAAGAATCTCTTCTCCCGATAAACATTCTGGAACTGAGAGCGATATTCAATGCTCTCAAGGCTTGGCCTCAACTAGCAAAGGCCAAATTCATAAGGTTTCAATCAGACAACATGACGACTGTTGCATATATCAACCATCAGGGGGGAACAAGGAGTTCCCTGGCGATGGAAGAAGTGACCAAAGTAATTCAATGGGCGGAGCTTCACTCCTGCCACTTGTCTGCAATCCACATCCCAGGAGTGGAAAATTGGGAAGCGGATTTTCTGAGTCGTCAGACATTTCATCCGGGGGAGTGGGAACTCCATCCGGAAATCTTTGCCCAAATAACTCAATTATGGGGCTTTCCAGACATGGATTTGATGGCGTCTCGTCAGAACTTCAAGGTTCCTTGCTACGGGTCCAGATCCAGGGATCCCAAGGCGACTCTAGTAGATGCACTAGTAGCACCTTGGACCTTCAACCTAGCTTATGTATTCCCACCGTTTCCTCTCATTCCCAGGCTGGTAGCCAGGATCAATCAGGAGAGGGCTTCGGTGATCTTGATAGCTCCTGCGTGGCCACGCAGAACTTGGTATGCAGACCTGGTGAATATGTCATCGGCTCCACCATGGAAGCTACCGTTGAGACGGGACCTTCTTGTTCAAGGTCCGTTCGAACATCCGAATCTGGCATCACTCCAACTGACTGCTTGATTTTATCAAAGCGTGGGTTCTCAGATTCTGTCATTGATACTCTTATTCAGGCTAGAAAGCCTGTAACTAGAAAAATTTACCATAAAGTATGGAAAAAATATATCTGTTGGTGCGAATCGAAAGGATTCCCATGGAACAGGGTTAAAATTCCTAAGATTCTATCCTTTCTACAAGAGGGTTTGGAGAAAGGATTATCTGCAAGTTCTTTGAAGGGACAGATTTCTGCTTTATCTGTTTTACTTCACAAGAAGCTGGCGGCCGTGCCAGATGTTCAGGCTTTTGTTCAGGCTCTGGTTAGAATCAAGCCTGTCTACAAACCTTTGACTCCTCCTTGGAGTCTCAATTTAGTTCTTTCAGTTCTTCAAGGGGTTCCGTTTGAACCCTTACATTCCGTAGATATCAAGTTATTATCTTGGAAAGTTTTGTTTTTGGTTGCAATTTCTTCTGCTAGAAGAGTTTCAGAGTTATCTGCTCTGCAGTGTTCTCCTCCTTATCTGGTGTTCCATGCAGATAAGGTGGTTTTGCGTACTAAACCTGGTTTTCTTCCGAAAGTTGTTTCTAACAAAAATATTAACCAGGAGATAGTTGTGCCTTCTTTGTGTCCGAATCCAGTTTCAAAGAAGGAACGTTTGTTGCACAATTTGGATGTAGTTCGTGCTCTAAAGTTCTATTTAGAGGCTACAAAGGATTTCAGACAAACATCTTCCTTGTTTGTTGTTTATTCTGGTAAAAGGAGAGGTCAAAAAGCAACTTCTACCTCTCTCTCTTTTTGGCTTAAAAGCATCATCAGATTGGCTTATGAGACTGCCGGACGGCAGCCTCCTGAAAGAATCACAGCTCATTCCACTAGGGCTGTGGCTTCCACATGGGCCTTCAAGAACGAGGCTTCTGTTGATCAGATATGTAAGGCAGCGACTTGGTCTTCACTGCACACTTTTACCAAATTTTACAAATTTGATACTTTTGCTTCTTCTGAGGCTATTTTTGGGAGAAAGGTTTTGCAAGCCGTGGTGCCTTCCATCTGGGTGACCTGATTTGCTCCCTCCCATCATCCGTGTCCTAAAGCTTTGGTATTGGTTCCCACAAGTAAGGATGACGCCGTGGACCGGACACACCTATGTTGGAGAAAACAGAATTTATGTTTACCTGATAAATTACTTTCTCCAACGGTGTGTCCGGTCCACGGCCCGCCCTGGTTTTTTAATCAGGTCTGATGATTTATTTTCTCTAACTACAGTCACCACGGTATCATATGATTTCTCCTATGCAAATATTCCTCCTTTACGTCGGTCGAATGACTGGGGAAGGCGGAGCCTAGGAGGGATCATGTGACCAGCTTTGCTGAGCTCTTTGCCATTTCCTGTTGGGGAAGAGAATATCCCACAAGTAAGGATGACGCCGTGGACCGGACACACCGTTGGAGAAAGTAATTTATCAGGTAAACATAAATTCTGTTTTCGTGGTCCTAAAGAAGGAGGGCACGTTCCGCCTGATTCTAGACCTAAAATGTTTAAACAAGTTTCTGGATGTTCCATCGTTCAAAATGGAAACAATCAGGTCTATTCTGCCCCTAGTTCAAGAGGGTCAGTTCATGACGGCTAAAGACTTGAAGGATGCCTACCTTCATGTGCCAATCCACAGGGATCACTTCAGGTTTTTGAGATTTGAGTTTCTGGACCAACATTTCCAGTTTGTGGCCCTTCCGTTCGGTTTGGCGATGGCCCGAGAATCTTCACAAAGGTTCTGGGGGCATTACTTGCAGTAGCCAGATCCAGAGGCATTGCTGTGGCGCCCTATCTGGACGACATCCTAGACCAGACGCCATTGTTCAGTGTCGCAGAGGATCACTCGAGGGCTGTTCTTCTTTTGCTCCAATCTCACGGTTGGAAGATAAATTTAGGAAAGAGTTCCCTGATTCCCAGCAACAGGGTGGAGTTCCTGGGCTCCCTCTCTTGGTGGATCCGTCCAGAACAACCGTTCCAAGGGACATCCTTCCTGAGACCGTGCGGGAGATTGGGACCACGGATGCAAGTTTGGCAGGATGGGGAGCTGTTTGGGGTGCCAGGATGGCACATGGAAAATGGTCTCGAGATGAGTCTCTCCTCCCGATCAATATTCTGGAACTTCGAGCAATCTACAATGCTCTGAAGGTGGGGCCTTTTCTGGGTTCTGTCAGCTTCATCAGATTCCAGACAGACATTACCTCGGTGGCTTACATCAACCATCAGGGGGGGACGAGAAGTTCTCTAGCGATGAGGGAGGTTTCTCGGATATTGGAATGGGCAGAGTCCCACAGCTGCTCGCTCTCAGCAATCCACATTCTGGGTGTGGACAACTGGGAAGTGGATTTTCTCATCAGGCAATCCTTCCATCCGGGGGAATGGTCTCTTCACCCCAAGGTGTTTGCTGAGATTTGTCACAGATGGGGGACGCCGGAGATGGATCTCATGGCGTCCAGACTTGATTGCAAGCTACCCAGATAACGGGTCGTGGTCTAGGGATCCCCAAGCAGAGCTGATAGATGCCTTAGTGGTGCCTTGGGGGTTCAACCTAGCTTACATTTTTCCACTGTTGTCACTGCTACATCGTATAGTGGCCCGCATAAAGCAGGATCAAGCTTCAGCTATTCTGATTGCTCCGTCGTGGCCGCGGAGGACGTGGTTTGCAGATCTGGTGGGGATGTCATCTTCTCCTCCATGGAGGTTACCCTGTCACAGGGATCTGTTGATACAGGGTCCCTTTCAACATCAAAATCTAGATTCTCTGAGGCTGACTGCGTGGAGATTGAGCGCTTAGTCTTGGCCAAGAGAGGGTTTTCTGAGAAAGTGATTGATACTCTCGTTCAGGCCAGGAAGCCGGTCACTCGTTGCATCTATCATAAGGTGTGGAGCACTTACTTGTCCTGGTGTGAGAAGCATGGATATCATTGGCACAAGATTAAGGTATCCAGGATTCTGTCCTTTCTGCAGGATGGGTTGGAGAAGGGGCTTGCCGCAAGTTCCTAAAGGGACAAATTTCGGCATTATCTGTTTTGTTGCACAAGAGGCTCCCTGAGCTTCCTGATATTCAGTCTTTTTTGTTCAAGCTCTGTTTTTAGACAGTCCACTCCTCCATGGAGCTTGAATCTGGTTCTGACGGTGTTGCAGAGGGTTCTGTATTGTTTTTAAGATTCTTTCCTGGAAGGTTCTCTTTCGGTTGGCTATTGCATCAGCGCGCAGAGTCTCTGAGTTGGCGGCCTTGCAATATGAGCCTCCTTATTTGGTCTTTCACGCTGATAAGGCCGTTCTTCACACTGGTTTGGGATTCCTTCCCAAGGTTGTGTCTAACCGTTACATCAATCAGGAAATAGTTGTTCCTTCTTTGTGTTCTAACCCCTCTTCTCCTAAGGAGAAGTTACTTAATAATTTGGATGTGGTTCGGGCTTTGAAGTTTTTTCTTCAGGCTACAAAGGATTTCAGACAGTCTACATCTCTTGGCCTACGAGACAGCGGGACATAAGCCTCCTCAGAGGATCACGGCTTATTCAACTAGAGTTGTGGCTGTTTCTTGGGCCTTTAAGAATGAGGCCTCTATGGAGCAGATTTGTAAGGCAGCCACCTTGTCATCCTTGCACACTTTTACAAAGGTTTACAAATTTTATGTTTTTGCTTCGGCTGAAGCGTTTTTTGTAAGAAAGGTTTTGCAGGCTGTGGTGCCCTCAGATTAGGGTCCCCATCTCTTTGCCCTACCGTTTTTTCATTCAGTGTCGCCCTCAGATTAGGGCCCGCCTCTTTGCCCTCCCTTTTTTTTATTCAATGTCCTCTAGAGCTTGGGTATTTGTTCCCACAAGTAATGAGTAAAGCCGTGGACTCTCCTCCCCTTTAGATGGAAAACATAAATTATGCTTACCTGATAATTTTATTTCCGTTGCTCCGTTGGGCAGACCTAAATTTAGTTTATTCTTCTGGCACCATTTATACCCTGATATTTCTCCTACTGTTTCTTGTTCCCTCGGCAGAATGACTGGGGGATGAGGGCAGTGTGGGAGGTATTTAAGCCTTTGGCTGGGGTGTCTTTGCCTCCTTCTGGTGGCCAGGTTCTTATTTCCCACAAGTAATGAATGAAGCCGTGGACTCTCCTCCCCACGATGTAAATAAAATTATCAGGTAAGTATAATTTATATTTTTTGAAATTTCAAATATATTTCCTATTCTGTCTTATGTCAGAGATGGTATTATCCCAATATCAGCGGTTCCTGATGAAGTGTTTTGTTTGCGCCTGTAGTATGTGTTTATTTTTTACTGGCCGACTTACGAAGATTCTTCCAACTGGTTTTATAGCTGTTCGATTAATTATCTGATGAAAACATTTTTGTTTTGTTTCTATTGTTAGTCTCATTACACATTAGGTGACCTTCAAGTATGTTCACTTCCCTCTCTTTCTGAAACCTATTTTATATATGTTCTGTTGAAGGCACATGAAAGTAAAATTACACTTTCACTGTGCTCCTATTATTAAGTTTACTTTGTTTTCTTGGTATTCTTTGTTTAAAAGCATACCTAGGTAGTTTCAGGAGCAGCAATGTAATACTGGGAGCTAGCTGATAGTGGCTATGCACATATGCATTTTGTCATTGACTCACCTAATGTGTTCATCTATGTCCTAGCCAGTGCTGTTCTGGAGCTGAATTTAACTGTGTTTTTTACCCATTTGCTCTAACACAGTGGTTACCCCCTTACCCACTAAAAATGTTATTCTGAAAAATAGTGCACAACCCCTAATGAAGATAACATATTATAATTGGAAAGAGTTACAATTGATTAAACATGTATTCAGATTTCTTTGCTTGGGGCATAGTTGTACCACTGCGCCAATAAACAACCTTTATGGAAAATGTACTCTGCTGACCACAGTGTTATATAGTGCACACCACACTGGTTATTTCCAATGGTAGCAGACATAAGACTGCAAAACCATTGCAGAGCCATACAGACGAGCACAAAATGCTGCTGTTATGTTTCCTGCTAATACACATCAATACTGTTCAGTTAATGTTAGCAGTATGCACTAATGCACAGCATTAATAAAACAAAGAGTGAGAGCCTTCCATACAAGTAGCTGCAATCTGTTGCAGTGAAATAGAGTGTACCCCTAATGAAGATAACATTTTAGTATTAATGAAAAAAGAACGATGCATAAAAGAAACTTCTCACAGTATGAGTGTGTGTAGTAAAGGTTTATAGTATATTGCAACAGAAGGTTACATTCAGTCAAGACACTAATGCCTATGAAAATGTCTGTTCTTTTTTTATCTTTTTTCTAGCAGTGAAGGTGTAGAAGATAGTGAAGAAGCTGGTTCTCTGAATATAAACGTTTCACTGTTAACCACAGAAAACCCATCAACACTTCCTGTAAGTGGTCCCTCAGATCAAGAAAACTCAACGGGTGACATAAATTGTGAGATTCCTCCAGAGCAAGATCAAAAGAAAGACCCTGAAATTCCAGACAAAAGCGAAGATCCAATTGTGCCATCAAAATGTGAAACCACTTCATCTCCTGAGCCAGAGACATGTGAAGAGCAGCAGGCAGATCCTGGTCAGAGTGTCAATGAGAGTACTCACAGTGACACACAGAAGATAACCTACTCTCAGATTGTCAAGGAAGGACGAAGATTCAATATTGATTTGATGTCAAAGGTTGGCTTTCATTGTGTATTAGTACATTATGCATGAATGTAAGGAGTGTGTCGTATTATAGGGTTTATTTAGTGATCAGAGTTGCCAATATTAGTTTTTAAATATGTTGGCCTATTGGAGGCTGATTGAAGTTTACACACTTTAATTACATTTTTGAAATATACCTTTTAATAAACGTGATTTCAGTCCTATTATTATTTTATAGGGTATAGACTTTTTGCTCAGTACTGTTAAAGGACCAGTAAATAAGGGCCAGTAAATACAGTAGATTTGCATAATCAACAAATACATGATCAAAATACAATGCAATAGCACTTAGTCTGAACTTCAAATTAGTTTTTTCTGACAAATTTCAGTTATGTCTACTCTCACTGCATCATGTGACAGCCATCAGTCAGTCACAAATGCATATACGTATATTGTGTGAATTTCTTTCCTATGGCATGGAGAGTCCACAAAACATTCTAATTACTAGTGGGATATTCACTCCTGGCCAGCAGGAAGAGGCAAAGAGCACCCCAGCAGAGCTGTTAAGTAATACTTCTCTTACCCATAACCCCCAGTCATTCTCTTTGCCTTGATCACGGGAGAATGGCGAAAATGTTGTCTGAAGATTTCTTTTAATACTTTTATGGGTACTTTTCCCTGCAAGCAAGGATTGGGGACTAGCTGTGTCCATGTCAATCTCTCTAGTAAGAGTAATGGTGGCTATTAGCAGTTAGAAGAAAGCAAGGTGGTCTTTGCTTAAACTTCTAACATTATTGCTACCCCTATTATAGAAACCCAGGGTTGTTTACTCTGTTCTTTCATTTCTATAGGTCCCTGGTAGAAAAAGAGAAGCTGCCACACCTCAGAAAACAGCTCCTGTCTGACAGAGCAGGATCCATAGGTAAGTGCTTTCCCTTCTAGGTTTGAAGGTACCGGCACTATAGGGGTTAAATCCTTTGTGGAAAGCATTTGAATCTGTTTTAGGGGCAGTGCTTATATGTGAAGAGAGACATTATATTTTATTGGGGCTCAGAGATTGAGAGTGTATAAAGTGTTTGACAGGTGTTTGTTTTACTTTTAACTTGTTACAATCGCTTTTCAGCTCAGCTTATTTGGCCCAATCACTTTTCTGTACTGCTGTTGGTTTTCGCGCTGTTTTTGTTTGGCGCAATTTAAAAATAAAAACCGCTCCTCGGCACTTCTGGTTTTCGGCTTCTCTGTTTAGATTGGAGTTTGCAGCGGCGAGTGTGGAGGTTGCAGTTTCCTCTGGAGGGGGAATTCTACAGTTGCAAGTGGATTTGGGTTGTTCCGGTAACAAGGAGGTGTATTTTGCTACCGGGTGTCCGGTTTTCTGTGCTAGTGGGTTAGCAACTTCTGGAGGGGTAAGACCTCATTTATGTTTTATTGCTTCATATAAATAAACCTAATTTTGCATTTAAAATTCTTGTTAATTGCTAGGAACTGATACCCATTTATGGACACTAATGCTGAAGTTGATTCATTTGAAAAATGCTTATTGTGTTTGGAGGCTAAGATAGACCTTTAAAATGCAGGACTGTCCCGGGCAATATGGGACACGTGGTCACCTTAACATACATGCAGGCACAAAACATAAACAGCATTCACATACATGCAGACGCACACCACACTCTACACAGCTTTCACATACACGCAGACACAACATACACACGCCACATGCATGCAGGCACACAACATACACACACCAGATACACATATAGGCAGAGGCACAGCATACACACACAATACATTCAGACACACAACATAACACACACACACACCTCATACACATATATGCAAACAACATACACACACACCTCATACACATATATGCAAACAAACAACATACACACACGATACATGCAGACACACAACATACACACACACACCACATACACGTAGATTCAGACACAGCATACACACATGCAGACACACAACATACACACACCAGATACATATATAGGCAGACACACAACATACACACACAATACATTCAGACACAACATAAAAACACAACATACACGTGCAGGCACATGCATACACACACACACACCACATATATGCGAACACACAACATACACACACAATACATTCAGACACACAGAATATATTCAGACACATAATATATACACACACCACATAGATTCAGACACAGCATACACACATGCAGACACACAACATACACACACACCACATACACAACATACGCACGCTTCATAGCATTCACTTATATGCAGACACACAAAACATGAACAAATACGCAAAGCATACACATTTATATCAGGGACACAACTAAGTAGCATCCCACAGCTTTAATTTAGATGGGGCTGTTATTTGGTTTCAGGCATTGTATTAACTGTGCTTAGCATTGTGTGCCTGCAAATAGGATAAATGATAAAAAGCTTAGGTATGTAAGCCTGGTGTCACTGACCTGTAAGTGCTGTGTTCTGGGGAGAACAAAACTGCTACAGATAATGCTTTCTCTGCTGGATCATTCAAGCAGCCAATACAGTTAAGGGGCAGGGGAGGGCGAGAGAGGACAGCTTGGTGCTGCTGTAAATCTGTCAAAGTAAATGGAACTAGTGCCGCAGCAGCTCCTGCTAAATACCAAGGCTGAGACAGTGAATAATATAAACAAAACTAGCTGCTGCACTAGTTCTTACCTGGCTCACCATTCTACTTTCTGCCAGCAGGACTTAAGGCTTTCACATAAATTTCCCCAGCTTAGCAACACAATCAGCTTGTGAACTAGAAGATTATTAACAATGCTGCTCAGTCAAGGAGGATGCCGGTGGCCAGTGAGTGAACTTTCAACTCAGCTGCCAAAGCAAAAGCACCTCCTCCTATTCGGTCACCATAAATGCACCAAATTCAACTTGACACTCACACGCTGTGCTTCCTGATTGCCAGCAGCATCCAAACAGAACTTTTAAGTTCTTAGTGACGACTGTGTCTCGTCAGCTCAGCTTTCAGTGAAGCACAGTGTGTGAGTCAATCATCAGGACCCAGGGACTCTCAGACCGGCAGCCTGAGCCTCCACTCTCCAAGTCCCTGCCTGCTTGCTGCCTTCCCTAGTTGCAAGTCCCCCACGGCCAGCACGGTCTGTACCTGGCTGCTGCCCCTCATACATATTCTACACTACCAGAAGCCTTCAGATCACATAATTCACTGACTTAATGTACTGAGCTCCACTGAGGATTCCTCCTGATGACCCAGCGTCCCACGCCAAAGAGGTGGGCGGGACCAAGGGGACCAGCGGCCCACCGGGCATTTGACCGCAATGCCCGATGGTCAGTCCGGGCCTGACCCTTGGGTCCTGAAGATTGTATCTTAAGGATACAGAATAGGATTCAAGTCTCATCTGTTCAGGGGCAGATTCCTACTCTCCAGTCTTTCTACAAGACCGGAAAAAAAGGCTGCCTTCTAAGGTTGCGTACAAGATCTCTCCCCTCTAGGAGTAATTGTCCCGGTACCTACAGCAGAAAGAGGTTTGGGGTTTTATTCAAACCTTTTTCGTGGTTCCAAAGAAGGAGGGGACTTTTCATCTAATTCTGGACCTAAAGTGTCTAAACACGTTTCTGAGTGTTCCCTCTTTCAAGGAGATAATACTGTCACTTCTTCCTCTGGTTCAGGTAGGAAAGTTTATGACCACAATAAACCTAAAGGATGCAAACCTTCACGTCCTGATTCACAGGTAACATTTTCAGTTCCTGAGGTTTGCTTTTCTGGACCAGTTCATAGCTCTTCCATTTGGCCTAGCTTCTGCTCGAAGGATATTTGCAAAGGTTCTAGGGGCTCTTCTAGCCGTTGCCAGAACACAAGGTATTGCAGTAGCGCCTTACCTGGATGATATCTTGGTACAGGCACCATCTTTTCACCTAGCGGAAGAACATTCGGTGTCCCTTCTCAATCTTCTTCAATCACATGAATAAAAGATACATTTGGAAAAAAATTCTCTTACTCCAAGTACAAGGGTGAACTTTCTATGAACTATAATAGAGGCCATATCCATGAGAATATTCCTCACAGATCATAGACTTTGCAAGCTAACTTCTGCATGTGTTGCCCTCCAGGCCTCCTCGAGACCCTCAGTGCCTCTGTGTATGGAGGTAATCGGACTCATGGTGGCCTGCATGGACATCATTCCTTTTGCCAGATTCCACCTCAGACCCTTACAACTATGCATGCTGAGACAATGAAACAGCGACCATTCAGGTCTTTCTCAACAGATTGTGCTGGACAGCCTGTCGACAGACTCGCTCTCCTGGTAGCTCTGTCCAGATCATCTGGCACATGCTTTTTAAGACCGTCCTGGCAGATTGTGACTACGGATGCAAGCCTTTCTGGCTGGGAAGCCGTTTGGGGTGCCAAGAAGGCACAAGGTCTGTGGTCTCTGGAGGATTTCTCCCTTCCAATCAATATTTTGGAACTCCGGGCAATCTTCAATGCCTTGAAGGCTTGGCCCCTTCTTGGTTTGTCCCAGGTTATCAGATTCCAATCAGACAATATAACGTTGGTTGCCTATATCAACCATCGGGGGGGGGAGAGAAGTTCCTTGGCGATGAGAGAATTATCTCAGATACTAGAGTAGGCAGAGAATCACACACACATTCCGGGTGTGGACAACTGGGAAGTGGACTTCCTCAGCAGGAAATCCTTTCACCCAGGGGAATGGTCTCTTCACCCGAGGTGTTGGCAGAGATATGCAGTGAGTGGGGGATGCCAGAGATAGATCTCATGGCATCCCTCCTCAGTACCAAGCTACCCAGGTACGGGTCAAGGGATCCTCAGACAGAACTACCGTATCAGTACCATGGATTTTTTCCTCCATTACCGCTTCTCCCTCATGTGGTGGCGTGCATCAAGCAGGAGCGAGCATCTTTGATTCTGATTGCTGTGTCGTGGCTGCAAAGGACGTGGTTTGCGGATCTGGTGAGTATGTCCTCATCTCCTCAGTGGAGGTTACCTTGTCTCAGAGATCTGCTAATACAGGGTCCCTTCGTTCATCAAAATCTAGATTCTCTGAGGCTGACTGGGTGGAGATTGAACGCTTAGTCTTGGCAAAGAGAGAGTTTTTTTTTAGTTATCGACACTCTGGTTTAAGCTCGTAAACCAGTTACCCGTCGTATCTACCATAAAGTGTGGAGGACTTATTTGTACTGGTGTGAAGAGTGTGTTTTTTTCTGGCATAAGGTTAATGTTGCCAGAATTTTAGCTTTACTGCAAGACGGACTGGAGAAGGGTTTATCTGCAAGTTCCATGAAGGGACAGATATCGGCCCTGTCGGTGTTACTGCACAAAAGATTGGCTGAGCTTCCGGATGTGAAGTCCTTTGTTAAGGCTCTGGCTAGGATCAGACCCGTATTTAGATCTGGGGCTCCGCCTTGGAGCCTCAATCTAGTTCTTAGTGTTTTGCAGCAGGCTCCGTTTGAGTCTATGCATACTGTTGACATTAAATTGTTATCTTGGAAAGTTCTTTTCTTCTATAAGATACGACGAGTCCACGGATTCATCCTTTACTTGTGGGATATTATCCTCCTGCTAACAGGAAGTGGCAAAGATTTATTTATTTTAAATGGTACCGGTGAGTGCTATTTTCTCCCAGGCAGCAGATGGATGAAGACTTCTGCCTGGAGACTGATGATCTTAGCAGTTGTTACTAAGATCCAGAGTAGTTTCCACAGAATGGCTGACGAGTACTTAAGAAACTTCAGTGTGAGGAACGGTTTTCATGCTACAAGCATTGAGGTATGTTCAGTCATTTTTTTCTGGAGAGACTGTGTTATTTCAGAATTGGCTGACAGTATCCCCATGAGGGAAAGGGTAAGCAGTAATCCTAATGCATTGAGAGGGATATTACTGGACCTGTATATTGGGCTATAAAAAATGGTTGACACTGATGGTATGATGTTTGTGGGCAAACGTTTCTATGTTAGGAGTTAAAGATAACGTTTTTTGTGGCAAACGTTTTTACTTTATTTTAAAAATGGAGGGTACACATGGCTTCACTAAATGGGTATATGAACCCACATGGCTAGGTTTTAGACCGCTCTGGTGCGGTTATTTTAGGCTGTGAGACATCGAGTGAGATGGGCGAGGCCTATTTTCGTGCCTCGGTTGCGCAGTTGTTTTTCCCAGACAAGCAGCAAGCTCCAACTCCGGTGGGCCTTTCAGGGACTTTTTGGGCCTAATCGAAGGGTTAATCAGATTTTGCAGACCCCTGAGGGCAGGTAGGCGCCTACAGCAGGGCTGTGGCGAGGTGCAGGGGGTGTTTTTGTTTGAACTTAACGTTTTTTAGCACAACGTTTTTTGGTCTTAAGGGTTAAGTATTCCTTTCCTTGTGGGGAAACTTAGCTGACAAGTTGGGATGCATTTATCATAAAATTGTGATAATGTTATCGTTTTAAAGCAGTTTTGGAAAAATTGTATGCTTTTTTTCTCTTAAAGGCGCAGTACCGTTTTTTCAGATTATTTTTTTCACAAAATAAAGTGTTTTCAAGTCTGTTTGTGGTCATTACTAGCCTGTTTTAACATGTCTGACATTGAGGAAAGCCAATGTTCCATGTGTTTAGAAGCCATTGTGAAACCCCCACTTAAAATGTGTCCATGTACTGAAAGGGCCTTACATTGCAAAGAACATATTTTAGCTGATAAAAGTATGTCTCAGGATGATTCTCAGTCAGAAGAGAATCAGGTTATGCCATCTACTTCTCCCCAAGTGTCACAACCTTTAACGCCCGCCCAAGCGACGCCAAGTACTTCTAGTGTGTCTAATTCTTTCACCCTGCGAGATATGGCTGCAGTTATGTCTACTACCCTTACAGAGGTATTATCTAAACTGCCTGGTTTACAGGGTAAGCACAGTAGGTCAGGTATTAGAGTAAATGCTGAGCCCTCTGATGCTTTATTGGCCATCTCCGATGCACCCTCACAGTGTTCTGATTTGGGGGTGGGGGAATTGCTGTCTGAGGAGAGCTTTCTGATTCAGGAAAGATGTTCCCTCAAACAGACTCGGATATGACGGCCTTTAAGTTTAAGCTTGAACACCTCCGCTTGTTACTCATTGAGGTTTTAGCGACTCTGGATGATTGTGACCCTATTGTAAAACCACCAGAGAAATTGTGTAAAATGGATAAATATCTAGAGGTCCCTACTTACACTAATGTTTTTCCAGTCCCTAAGAGGATTTCGGACATTGTTACTAAGGAATGGGATAGACCAGGCATTCCATTCTCTCCCCCTCCTACTTTTAAGAAAATGTTTCCCATATCTGACACCATTCGGGATTCGTGGCAGATGGTCCCTAAGGTGGAGGGAGCTATTTCTACCCTGGATAAGCGTACAACTATACCTATTGAGGACAGTTGTGCTTTCAAAGATCCTATGGATAAAAATTTTTAGAGGGTCTTCTAAAGAAATTTTTTATTTATCAGGGTTTTCTTCTACAACCTATAGCGTGCATTGTTCCTGTAACTACTGCAGCAGCTTTTTGGTTTGAGGCTCTAGAGGAGTCTCTTAAGGTTGAGACCCCATTAGATGATATTTTGGATAGAAATAAGGCTCTCAAGCTAGATAATTCTTTTATTACAGATGCCGCTTTTCAAATGGCTAAATTAGCGGCAAAGAATGCAGGCTTTGCCATTTTAGCGCATAGAGCGTTATGGCTTAAGTCCTGGTCTGTTGATGTGTCATCAAAATCTAAGCTGTTAGCTATTCCTTTCAAAGGTAAGACCCTATTCGGGCCTGAACTGAAGGAGATCATTTCCGACATTACTGGAGGTAAAGGCCATGCCCTTCCTCGGGACAAGACAAATAAAATGAGGGCCAATCAAAATAATTTTCGTTCCTTTCGAAACTTTAAAGGTGGACCCTCTACTTCCTCCTCTGCCACAAAGCAGGAGGGGAATTTTGCTCAATCCAAGTCAGCCTGGAGACCTAACCAGACCTGGAATAAAGGTAAACAGGCCAAGAAGCCCACTGCTGCTTCCAAAACAGCATGAAGGGGCAGCCCTCGATCCGGGACCGGATCTAGTAGGGGGCAGACTTTCTCTCTTCGCTCAGGCTTGGGCAACAGACGTTCAGGATTCCTGGGCTTTAGAAATCGTGACCCAGGGGTATCGTCTAGAATTCAAAGATTCTCTCCCAAGGGGGAGATTTCATCTTTAACGTTTGTCTGTAAACCAGACAAAAAGAGAGGCATTCTTCAACCAGAAAGTAGAACAAGGGCAGGGGTTTTACTCCAATCTGTTCGTGGTTCCCAAAAAAGAGGGAACCTTCAGACCGATTTTAGATCTCAAAACTCTAAACAAATTTCTCAGAGTCCCATCCTTCAAGATGGAGACTATTCGGACAATTTTACCAATTATCCAGGAGGGTCAATATATGACCACCGTGGATTTGAAGGATGCATATCTTCACATTCCTATCCACAAAGATCATCACCAGTTCCTCAGGTTCGCCTTCCTGGATAAACATTACCACTTTGTGGCCCTTCCTTTCGGGTTGGCCACAGCTCCCAGAATTTTCACAAAGGTGCTAGGGTCCCTTCTGGCGGTTCTAAGGCCGTGGGGCATAGCAGTGGTGCCCTATCTGGACGATATTTTGATTCAGGCGTCAACTTACCATCTAGCCAAATCTCACACGGACATCGTGTTGGCTTTTCTAAGATCTCACGGGTGGAAGGTGAACGTAAAAAAGAGTTCACTTGTTCCTCTGACAAGAGTTCCATTCCTAGGAACTCTGATAGACTCGGTAGACATGACGGAGGTCAGAAAAGCAAAGATCTTAACCACTTTGCGAGCACTTCATTCCATCCCTCGGCCGTCAGTGGCTCAGTGTATGGAGGTAATTGGACTAATGGTAGTGGCAATGGACATAGTTCCGTTTGCTCGCTTGCATCTCAGACCACTGCAACTGTGCATGCTCAGACAGTGGAATGAGGATTATGCGGATTTATCTCCGCGGATAAATCTGGATCAAGAGACCAGAGACTCTCTTCTTTGTTGGTTGTCACAGGATCATCTGTCCCAGGGAATGTGCTTCCGCAGGCCAGCATGGGTCATAGTGACGACGGGCGCCAGCCTCTTGGGCTGGGGTGCAGTCTGGAATTCCCTGAAGACTCAGGGTGTGTGGACTCAGGAGGAGACCCTACTTCCAATAAATATTCTAGAACTGAGAGCGATATTAAACGCGCTTCAGGCGTGGCCTCAGCTGGCTTCGGCCAAATTCATAAGATTCCAGTCGGACAATATCACGACTGTAGCATATATCAATGATCAAGGGGGAACAAAGAGTTCTCTAGCGATGATAGAGGTTTCCAAAGTAATTCGATGGGCAGAGACTCACTCTTGCCATCTATCAGCAATCTATATCCCAGGACTGGAGAACTGGGAAGCGGATTTTCTAAGTCGTCAGACTTTTCATCTGGGGGAGTGGGAGCTCCATCCAGAGGTGTTTGCACAATTGATTCATCAATGGGGCACACCAGAATTGGATCTGATGGCATCTCGTCAGAATGCCAAACTTCCTTGTTATGGGTCCAGATCAAGGGATCCTCAAGCAGTACTGATAGATGCTCTAGCAGTACCGTGGTCGTTCAACCTGGCATATGTGTTTCCTCCTTTTCCTCTTCTACCTCGTCTGATGGCCACGTAGGACTTGGTATGCAGACCTGGTGGAAATGTCATCTCTGCCACCGTGGAAATTGCCACTGAGATAGGTCCTTCTCATTCAGGGTCCGTTCCAACATACAAATCTAGTTTCTCTGCAGCTGACTGCCTGGAGATTGAACGTTTGATTTTATCTAAGCGGCGATTCTCTGAGTCGGTCATTGATACCTTGATTCAGGCTCGAAAGCCTGTCACTAGGAAAATTTATCATAAGATATGGTGTAAATATCTTTATTGGTGCGAATCCAAAGGCTACTCATGGAGTGAGATCAGGATTCCTAGGATTTTGTCCTTTCTCCAAGAAGGATTGGAGAAGGGGTTATCAGCTAGTTCCTTAAAGGGACAGATTTCTGCTTTGTCAATCTTACTACACAAGCGTCTGGCAGATGTCCCAGATGTTCAGTCATTTTGTCAGGCTTTGGTTAGAATTAAGCCTGTGTATAAACCTGTTGCTCCGCCATGGAGTTTGAATTTAGTTTTAAATGTTCTTCAAGGGGTTCCGTTTGAACCCATGCATTCCATAGATATTAAACTTCTATCTTGGAAAGTTCTGTTTTTAGTAGCTATCTCTTCTGCTCGAAGAGTTTCTGATCTATCTGCGTTACAATGCGACTCGCCTTATCTTATATTCCATTCTGATAAGGTGGTTTTGCGTACTAAACCTGGATTCCTTCCTAAGGTTGTTTCAAATAAGTATATTAGTCAGGAAATTGTTGTTCCTTCTCTGTGTCCTAACCCTTCTTCTAAGAAGGAGCGTCTGTTACATAATTTGGACGTGGTTCGTGCCTTGAAGTTTTACTTGCAAGCGACCAAGGATTTCCGTCAAACATCTTCTCTGTTTGTTGTCTATTCTGGTAAACGTAGAGGTCAAAAAGCTACGGCTACCTCTCTTTTTGGCTGAAAAGCATCATCCGTTTGGCATACGAGACTGCTGGACAGCAACCTCCTGAAAAAATTACAGCTCATTCCACTAGAGCGGTGGCTTTCACATGGGCTTTTAAAAACGATGCTTCTGTTGAACAGATTTGTAAGGCTGCGACTTGGTCTTCCCTTCATACCTTTTCCAAATTTTACAAATTTGATGCTTTTTGCTTCTTCGGAGGCTATTTTTGGGAGAAAAGTTCTTCAAGCAGTGGTGCCTTCTGTTTAGGTATCTGTCTTGTCCCTCCCGTTCATCTGTGTCCTGAAGCTTTGGTATTGTATCCCACAAGTAAAGGATGAATCCGTGGACTCGTCGTATCTTATAGAAGAAAAGGAAATTTATGCTTACCTGATAAATTGATTTCTTCTATGATACGACGAGTCCACGGCCCGCCCTGTCAATTTAAGACAGATTATATATTTTGGTTTAAAACTTGTCACCTCTGTACCTTTTAGTTTCTCCTTTTTCTTCCTATACCTTCGGTCGAATGACTGGGGGGTGGAGTCAAGGGAGGAGCTATATAGACAGCTCTGCTGTGGTGCTCTTTGCCACTTCCTGTTAGCAGGAGGATTATATCCCACAAGTAAAGGATGAATCCGTGGATTCGTCGTATCATAGAAAAAATCAATTTATCAGGTAAGCATAAATGTCCTTTTTTTGTTGGCTATTGCCTCTACGCGCAGTGTTTCTGAGATTTCTGCTTTGCAATGTGATCCCCCTTTTCTGGTTTTTCTGATAAGCCGGTTTTATGCACTAAACTAGGGTTCCTCTCTAAGGTGGTGTTGAATCGTAACATTAATCAAGTAATTGTTGTTCCTTCCTTGTGTTCTAATCCTTCTTCAGTGAAGGAACGTTCATAATCTAGATGTGGTTCATGCCTTGAAATTCTATCTTCAGGCTACCAAGGAATTCAGACAATTTTCCTCTTTGTCATCTGTGCGGGGAAGCGTAAGGGGCAGAAGGCTACTACTACTTCTCTATCTTTCTGGTTGAAGAGTGTCATCCGCTCCTGAGAGGGTAACGACTCATTCCACTAGAGCAATGGCTTCCTCTTGGGCTTTTAAGAACGAAGCCTCAATGGATCAGATTTGTAAGGCGGCTACCTGGTAGTCCTTACTACTACTACTACTTCGGCTGATGCAGCTTTCGGGAGAAAAGTTTTGAAGACTGTGGTGCCCTCAGAATAGGGTCCGCCTCTTTTTTTCTGTTCCCTCCCGTTATTTATTCAGTGTCCTCTGGAGCTTGGGTATAGTTTTCCCAACAGTAAGGAATGAAGTCGTGGACACTCCCTGCCTTATGGAAGGAAAACATAATTTATGCTTACTAGATAAATTCCTTTCCTTCCTGGCAGGGGGAGTCCACGACCCTGCCCATAATTTTTTTTTAATATTATTTCTTATGGCACCTTTTATTCCCTGATGTTTCTCCTACTTTTCCTTCTTCCCTCGGCAGAATGACTGGGGGATAGAGGAAGTGGGAGCGATATTTAAGCCTTTGGCTGGGGTGTCTTTGCCTCCTCCTGGTGGCCAGGTGTTTTTATTTCCCAACAGTAAGGAATGAAGTCGTGGACTCTCCCTGCCAGGAAGGAAAGGAATTTATCTGGTAAGCATAAATTATGTTGTTTTTTTTTTGTTTATCCACAGTTCCTTTATTCCCGAGGTCTGTTAATTGATCTACTCATCAAATCCAACGTTAGTCGTTATGCAGAGTTTAAGAACATTACTAGGATTCTGACATATCACAATGGAAAGATTGAACAGGTTAGTATTGTATTTTTCACTATTATATTATTTCATCAACTGCTTGTGACAGAACTACATGTTTATTAAACCTTAGTGACCATTTATAAAATGATTACACTTTTAATTTAACAGAAACTGCATCCCACCCCTTCACAGATACTTCCTTACCTGTCATTTGTTTCCTCTGTACAGTATAGATGTGCTGTCTCTTTCATTTGTTTAAGACCCACTTATCTTCTCTGTGGCTATATTCAGGGAGTCTTTTAATTTAATTCAGTGTGGGACAGGTATTTTAAGCAGTGCACTTTGCACAGTTTGTTTTGAAGCTTTTTGATATTATTTGATAATTATTTCCTGTGTAAATAGAAGTTTCAATTACATCTGCATCAGTATGTAAACTTTTTTTTCTGTTTTGTTTTCATACTGTATTTAAAGGCACAGTCTACTCCAGATTTTGTATTGTTTAAAAAATAATCTCTTTATTGCCCATTCCACAGTTTTGCAAAAGCAACACGGTTATATCAATACACTTTTTACCTCTGTTTTTCATTGTTTTGATTGACTTGCATTTTAGCCATTTAGTGCTGTCTCCTAAATAACTCCACAGGAGTGAGCAGAACGTTATTTATATGGTACACATGAACTAGTACTGTCATAATACCCTAAGATAAGAAATTAGCATATGTGCCTACCTAGGTTTTGCTTTCAGCAAAGAATACCAAAAGATCAAAGCAAATTTGATGAATTGGAAAGTTTTTTTTAAAAAAAATTGCATGGTGTATCTGAATCATGACTGTTTAATTTTGACTATATTGTCCTTTTAAATAACTCTGTATAATGCAGTGGAAAGATGCCACTCTATAAAAGTCTATATAATAAAGTATACTAATAAGAATGTTTTCATTTTGGGATGTTTTTTCAATTTTACAGCCAGCACCTTAAGGGAGTTTCTCTATTATGCCCCTGCATGCTCACAAATATACATATCATGTTATTTATGGATACCAATTACTGTTTATAAGTTTGTAGTATTTTCTATGACATAGTTGTGTTTCTTTCATGTAATTGGCAAGAGTCCATGAGCTAGTGACATATGGGATATACAATCCTACCAGGAGGGGCAAAGTTTCCCAAACTTCAAAATGCCTATAAATACACCCCTCACCACACCCACAATTCAGTTTTACAAACTTTGCCTCCTATGGAGGTGGTGAAGTAAGTTTGTGCTAAGATTTCTACGTTGATATGCGCTTCTCAGCATTGTTGAAGCCTGATTCCTCTCAGAGTACAGCGAATGTCAGAGGGACGTGAAGGGAGTGTCACTTATTGAATACGATGATTTCCATAACGGGTGGTCTATTTCATGGGTTCTCTGTTATCGGTCGTAGAGATTCATCTCCTACCTCCCTTTTCAGATTGACGATATACTCTCAATTTACCATTACCTCTACTGATAACTGTTTCTATACTGGTTTGGCTATCTGCTATATGTGGATGGGTGTCTTTTGGTAAGTATGTTTTTTATTACTTAAGACACCTCAGCTATGGTTTGGCACTTTATGTATTTATATAAAGTTCTAAATATATGTATTGTACTTATATTTGCCATGAGTCAGGTTCATGTATTTCCTTCTGCAGACTGTCAGTTTCATATTTGGGTAATATAAACATCATTTAAGAAATTTTTTTCTTACCTGGGGTTTAGTCTTTTTTCAATTGACTACTACTTGCAAATGGCGGGCGGCATTAGGCCCGCGGGTGCGTCAAATGCTAAACTTTATTGTGTCAACTTTGGCGCGAAAAAATACTTCTATGACGCAACTTCGTCATTTCCGGCGTCATACTTGACGCCGAGACCTTTCACGCGGTTGCGTCATTAGTGATGCAAGTGTGTCATTTCCGGTTATTTTTTGGCGCCAAAAACGTTTGTTACGTTGTGCCAAACTTTTTCATTATTTCAATACCCCATTGATGTTTGCCTCTTGATTTTTTCTCTATCAGAGGCCTATGCTATTTGCTTTTTTCCCATTCCTGAAACTGTCATATAAGGAAATAGATAATTTTGCTTTATATGTTGTTTTTTCTCTTACATTTTGCAAGATGTCTCTATCTGATCCTGCCTCAGAAGTTTCTGCTGGAACATTGCTGCCTGACATCGGTCCTACCAAAGCTAAGTGCATTTGTTATAAAATTGTTGAAATTATTTCGCCGAATGTCATTTGTAATAGTTGTCATGATAAACTTTTACATGCCGTTAGTGTATCCATCATTAATAGTACATTGCCAGTTGTAGTTCCTTCAACTTCTAATGTGCATGATATACCTGTAAATTTTTAAGAATTTGTTTCTGATTCTATTTTGAAGGCTTTGTCTGCATTTCCACCTTCTAATAAACATAAAAGGTCTTTTAAAACTTCTCATTTAGTTGATGAAATTTCAAATGACCAACAACATAATTTATCCTCTTCTGATGAGGATCTATCTGATACAGAAGATCCTTCCTCAGACATTGACACTGACAAATCTACTTATTTATTTTAAATAGAGTATATGCGTTCTTTATTAAAAGAAGTGTTAATTACTTTGGATATTGAGGTAACCAGTCCTATTGACGTTCAGTCTAATAAACGTTTAAATGCTGTTTTTAAACCTCCTGTGGTTTCTCCAGGGGTTTTTCCTATTCCGGAGGCTATTTCTGATATGATTTCTATGGAATGGAATAAGTCAGGTACTTCTTTTTATTCCTTCTTCAAGGTTTAAAAAATTGTATCCTTTACCAGCAAAATCTATAGAGTTTTGGGAAAAAAATCCCCAAAGTTGATGGGACTATTTCTACTCTTGCTAAACGTACCACTATTCCTCTGGAAGAAAATACTTCCTTTAAGGATCCTTTAGATAGGAAGCTTGAATCTTATCTAAGGAAGGCCTGTTTTTATTCAGGTCATCTTCTCAGACCTGCAATTTCTTTGGCTGATGTTGCGACTGCATCAACCTTCTGGTTGGAGAATTTAGCGCAACAGGAATTGGATTCTGACTTATCTAGCATTATTCGCCTATTGCAATATGCTAATCATTTTATTTGTGATGCAATTTTTTATATTATCAAAATTGATGTTAGATCCATGTCTTTAGCTATTTTAGCTAGAAGAGCTTAAATCTTGGAATGCTGATATGACATCTAAATCTAGATTACTATCTCTTTCTTTTCAAGGTAATATTTTATTTGGTTCTCAGTTGGATTCTATTATTTCAACTGTCACTGGGGGAAAGGAAGTTTTTCTGCCTCAGGATTAAAAACCTAAGGGTAAATCTAAGGCTTCTAACCGTTTTTGTTCCTTTCGTCAGAATAAGGAACAAAAACTCAATCCTCCCCCCAAGGAGTCTGCTTCCAATTGGAAGCTTTCCTCAAATTGGAATAAATCCAGGCCATTTAGGAAACCAAAGTCAGCCCCTAAGTCCGCATGAAGGTGCGGCCCTCATTCCAGCTCAGCTGGTAGGGGGCAGATTAAGGTTTTTCAAGGGTATTTGGATAAAATCTGTCCAAAATCAATGGATTCAGAGCATTGTCTCTCAAGGGTATCGAATAGGATTCAGAGTAAGACCTCCTGTGAGAAGATTTTTTTCTCTCACTTATCCCAGCAAATTCAGTAAAAGCTCAGGCTTTTCTGAAGTGTGTTTCAGACCTGGAGTCTTCAGGGGTAATCATGCCAGTTCCTCCTCAGGAACAAGGTTTGGGGTTTTATTCAAATCTATTCATTGTACCAAAGAAGGAAAATTTATTCAGACCAGTTCTGGATCTGAAAATTTTGAATCGTTATGTAAGCGTACCAACTTTCAAGATGGTGACTATAAGGACTATTCTGCCTTTTGTTCAGCAAGGACGTTATATGTCCACAATAGACTTGCAGGATGCATACCTTCATATTCTGATTCATCCAGAACATTTTCAGTTTCTGAGATTCTCTTTTTTTAGACAAGCATTACAAATTTTGTTGCTCTTCCATTTGGCCTAGCAACAGCTCCAAGAATCTTTTCAAAGGTTCTGGGTGCCCTACTCTCTGTAATCAGTGAACAGGGTATTGCGGTGTTTCCTTATTTGGACGATATCTTGGTACTAGCTCAGTCTTTGCGTACTTCAGAATCTCACACAAATCAACTAGTGTTGTTTCTTTGGAAACATGGTTGGAGGATCAATTTACCAAACGTTTCTTAATTCCTCAGACAAGGGTCACCTTTTTAGGTTTCCAGATAGATTCAGTGTCCATGACTCTGTCTCTAACAGACAAGAGATGTTTAAAATTGGTTGCAGCCTGCCGGCACCTTCAGTCTCAGTCATTCTCTTCAGTGGCTATGTGCATGGAAGTTTTAGGTCTCATGACTGCAGCATCGGACCCAATCCCCTTTGCTCGTTTTCACATTTGACCTCTTCAGCTATGTATGCTGAATCAATATTCGACACTCTCTGACATGGTGGATAGATCACCATTGTTAGTTCAAGGGGCTTCTTTTGTTCGGCCAACCTGGACTTCACAAATGCGAGTCTTTCAGGTTGGAGAGCTGTTTGGGGATCTCTGACAGCATAAGGGGTTTGGAAATCTCAAGAGGCGAGATTACCAATAAATATTTTAGAACTCCGTGCAATTCTCAGAGCTCTTCAGTTTTGGCCTCTGCTAAAGAGAGAACCGTTCATTTGTTTTCAGACAGACAATATCTCAACAGTGGCATATGTCAATCATCAGGGTGGGACTCACAGTCCCCAAGCTATGAAAGAAGTATCTCGGATGCTTGTTTGGGCGGAATCCAGCTCTTGTCTAATCTCTGCGGTGCATATCCCAGGTGTAGACAATTAGGAGGCGGATTATCTCAGCCGCCAGACTTTACATCCAGGGGAGTGGTCTCTCCATCCAGATGTGTTTTCTCAGATTGTTCAGTTGTGGGGTCTTCCAGAGATAGATCTCATGGCCTCTCATCTAAACAAGAAACTTCCCAGATACCTGTCCAGGTCCAGGGATGCTCAGGCAGAAGCAGTGGATGCACTGACACTTCCTTGGTGTTATCATCCTGCTTACATTTTCCCGCCTCTAGTTCTCCATCCAAGAGTGATCTTCAAAATCATCATGGAACAATCATTTGTGTTGCTGGTGGCTCCAGCATGGCCACACAGGTTTTGGTATGCGGATCTGGTTCGGATGTCCAGTTGCCCGCCTTGGCCACTTCCGTTCGGCCAGACCTACTATCTCAAGGTCCGTTTTTCCATCAGGATCTCAAAACATTAAATTTAAAGGTATGGAAATTGAACGCTTAGTACTAAGTCATAGAGGTTTCTCTGACTCAGTGATTAATACTATGTTACAAGCTCGTAAATCTGTTTCTAGAAAGATTTATTATAGAGTTTGGAAGACTTACATTTCATTGTTTTCTTCTCATAAATTCTCCTGGCATTCTTTTAGAATTCCTAGAATTATACAGTTTCTTCAGGACGCTTTGGTTAAGGGTTTGTCTGCAAGTACCTTGAAAGGACAAATCTCCGCTCTTTCTGTTTTATTTCACAGAAAGATTGCTGTCCTTCCTGATATACACTGTTTTGTACAGGCTTTAGTTCTTATTAAACCTGTTATTAAATCAAATTTCTCCTCCTTGGAGTCTTAATTTGGTTCTGACGGCTTTACAGGTTCTTCCATTTGAACCTATGCATTCTTTGGACATTAAACTACTTTCTTGGAAAGTGTTGTTCCTTTTGGCCATATCTTCTACTAGAAGAGTTTCTGAGTTATCTGCTCTTGTGAGTCTCCTTTTCTGATTTTTCATCAGGATAAGGTAGTTTTGCGGACTTCTTCTTTTCAATTTTTACCTAAGGTTGTGAATTCTAACAACATTAGTGGATAAATTGTTGTCCCTTCCTTGAGTCCTAATCCTAAGAATTCTTTGGAAAGATCCTTACATTCTTTGGATGTGGTAAGAGCTTTGAAATATTATGTGGAAGCTACTAAAGATTTCAGAAAGACTTCCAGTCTATTTGTTTTATTTTCTGGTCCTAGGAAAGGTCAGAAAGCTTCTGCTATTTCCTTGGCCTCTTGGTCAAAGCTTTTGATTAATCAAGCTTATTTGGAGTCTGGTCAGGCCCTGCCTCAGAGAATTACAGCTCATTCTACTAGATCAGTCTCCACTTCGTGGGCTTTTAAGAATGAAGCTTCAGTTGATCAGGTTTACAAAGCAGCAACTTGGTCCTCTTTGCAAACATTTACTAAATTCTACCGTTTTGATGTATTTGCTTCTTCGGAAGCAGTTTTTGGTAGAAAAGTTCTTCAGGCAGCTGTTTCAGTTTGATTCTTCTGCTTTTAATTTAAGTTTTTTTCTTTCAAATGAAATAAACTTATATTTTTGGGTTGTGGATTAATTTTTTTTCAGCAGATTATGGCTGTTTTTATTTTATTCCCTCCCTCTCTAGTGACTCTTGAGTGGAGATCCACATCTTGGGTATTGATATCCCATATGTCACTAGCTCATGGACTCTTGCCAATTGCATGAAAGAAAACATAATTTATGTAAGAACTTACCTGATAAATTCATTTCTTTCATATTGGCAAGAGTCCATGAGGCCCACCCTTTTTATGGTGGTTATGATTTTTTGTATAAAGCACAATTATTTCCAAATTTCCTTTGTTGATGCTTTTTACTCCTTTCTTTATCACCCCACTGCTTGGCTATTCGTTAAACTGAATTGTGGGTGTGGTGAGGGGTGTATTTATAGGCATTTTGAGGTTTGGGAAACTTTGCTCCTCCTTGTAGGATTGTATATCCCATATGTCACTAGCTCATGGACTCTTGCCAATATGAAAGAAATTAATTTATCAGGTAAGTTCTTACATAAATTATGTTTTTTTGCACCCCATTTGTACTCGGCTTGTTTTTTAATGCCTACTTTTTTGAGTGTTTTTTTTTTTATTTCTTTTATTCTACGTTAAAAGGAACATGAAACCCAAAACTTTCCGATTTACTTCTGTTATCAGATTTGGTTCATTCTCTTGGTATCCTTTGCTATGCTATGCTTTTCAACAAACAATACAAAATAATAAATCAAATTAGATGATGGCATTAAAGGGACAGTCTAGTCCAAAATAAACTTTCATGATTCAGATAGAGAATGTAATTTTAAACAATTTTTAAATTTACTTTTATCACCAATTTTGCTTTGTTCTCTTGGTATTCTTAGTTGAAAACTAGACCTAGGAGGTTCATATGCTAATTTCTAAGCCCTTGAAGGCCGCCTCTTCTCTCAGGGTATTTTGACAGTTTTTCACCACTAGAGGGTGTTAGTTCATGTGTGTAATATAGAGAACACTGTGTTCATGCACGAGGAGTTCAGGTAAGCCAGCTTTGCTTGGCTAAAATAAATGTCTGTCAAAAGAACTGAAATAAGGGGGCAGTTTGCAGAGGATTAGATGCAAGGTAATCACATAGGTAAAAAGTGTATTTATATAACTCTGTTGGTTGTGCAAAACTAGGGAATGGGTAATATATCTATCTTTTTAAACAGTAACAATTCTGGTGTAGACTGTCCCTTTAATTGGAAAATCTGTATGTTCTACCTGAATCATGAACGTTTAATTTTACTGTCTTTACTGTCCCTTTTCAATGTTAAAGGACGGATGTGATAAAGAAGTGTTAGAAGATAAAAATATATATCAAAGATGGTTAAACAGAAATGTGACTTTTTGACATGTTAAAAACTATTAGATATAAAACGATGCCTTTATCTCAGGTCCCTTGCTCTAGAGCAGATGTGTTCACCAGTAAGCAGCTCTCCATGGTGGAGAAACGAACTCTTATGAAATTTCTCACATTTTGTTCAGACTATGAGCAGCACATAGAAGAATATAAAGGTAAGCTGACACATTAAAAAAAAAAAAAAGTAAAATAGATCAATATTAATACATAAACTCTTAATGTTTCCCTAGGTCTGAAAAGTCATAACTAATTAATTTTGCAGATTTTACAGAAGTGCCATTTTCTGAATTTTTGAAGTCAAAACGATTGACCCCTAGTCTGCAGCACTTTGCATTGTATTCCATTGCAATGGTGTCAGAAACCACCAAAACGCTTGATGGGCTAAGGGCAACACAACATTTCCTGAGGTGCCTTGGTCGTTATGGAAATACACCTTTCCTTTTCCCAATGTATGGCCTTGGAGAGATTCCACAGTGCTTCTGCAGGTGAGCCCATAATAAACGTTTTGTAATTAAAATACAAATCTGTATCCAAGTTAGTGTTTATGGTTTTACTGGCTAATAAAAAAAATTAGGACCTAAATTATTGGGATTGCCACTCTGACTTAATCAAGCTCTGTTCATGAGTGCAAAGTTTTTTAGCGGACATCAGAGGAAGTCCTATGAAAGGTGTTTGAAAAGATAATGAAATATTGAAGGGGTGAAATGAAGATAAGCCCCAACCCCGTTGTACAGACTTTTGAAGTAGCAATGAAAATAAATGTACCATAGGATGAGGCCAGATAAGGTTGGAAACAGGCACTCTAGCAGGAGGTTTTAACTGAGAAAGAATATCAAGAAATGTTTTAATAGAAGTCTATCATTAGTGTAACAAACAAAAAACTGTTTTCCTGGCCGACCCGTGTCTTCACCAGCATCAGGTGGAGTACTGTTTCAGAATGAAACAAGCTGCATCAATGGCTGAGAGGCCCAACTCACCATAAACTCTTACTGAGACACTGCAAGTTAAACACAGTAACCAAGCAGGAGCTAGGTTGTAAAAGAGCAATGAAGCTACTGAAGGACTTTAATCAGCTCCTACAAGCAAAAAACAATTAAGTTCTAGAATGTAACTGCAGATTCATTAATCTAAATATCAAAGGAAAACATACCTTTGTAAAAGTTTAGTCTCCCTATCCAGATTAAGACATACTCACATAGGTGACTTTAATGCAGATCCAACATAAATAGGCCATGGACATTCAGGTAATTGCAGCAATAGTATAAGAATTATTGTAAGGGAATAAGGGAATTCAGAGTCGGACAATCAGAGTCAAAGCCTCACAGGGAAAAGCACCACAAATCCTTTAACAAATGCAGAGTCCAAAAACAAGCTAAAGTTAAACACCAAGTAAGGAAAAGCAAAAGTCAAATCAGCATATCCAAACAAACTTCAAGAGTAAGAGGTCAGTAACTCAATGCACAAGCAACATCACCCTGCAAACTGAGAGCTTATAAAGACTACCACAATTAAGGCCTAAAGGTTCTTCTAGGCCTTCTTAAAGCTACAACACGCCTTACTGCAGTTGGGACAGAAATCACTCTCTTAGACAAATTCCTGTTATGACAATTAGAAAGTACTTATACTGTAAGATACTGACTAGGCTACAATAGCTTTCAGGTAAACTGCAAAGTATGTAATAAGGAGAAGCTATTTGGATTAAATAGTTCTCTAAGAGTTCTGTATGTAACTGAATAGAAAGGTATATTGCTGGAGTCCAAATAGGTAATCAGGTATCTGATTTAGCAAGGGCTCTGAAGATGTCAAACCGGGTAAGCAGGAACTGAAGTGACTAAAATTCCTAAGGCCCTAATAAATAAACACAGTAGATACTCAAAGGCAGCAGATTTAAACAGTTGAGTACACAGGAGCTGGAAGCTGGTTAGCTAACACAATGGTCAGACCTAAATAGCTGCAACAAACTGTGGGATACAGATTAAGCCAAAGGTGAGGACAGGTCAAGCCAAGGGGAGGGGCAGGCAAAATTCTGGAACAGAACTGTGGTCAAGAACAGTAGCCACAGCAGGAACAAGAACTTCAAAGCCAAAATGCTGAATACAGGATGTTTATACTATCTTAAAGCAGGCTGACAGGATCCAGATGTGCAGAAGTAACTAGGTATGTGCCCTCATACAACTGTGCAGCAAATAACCTGCTAATTGTAGCATAGAGGCCTGAATAGATTGAGAAGCACATGCAGAAATAGAAGCAATCTGCCAGGAATGAACAACAGCTCATTGTCTTGTTCTATGGCCCGGTTTTCACCTGGGAGTAGCTTATTTTAGTATTCAAATGAAAATAGGATACAACACTCCACTTTTCGCATGGAGAAGGCTTACCAAGCCCACTGTAATCAAGAAAAATGTCCAGATCTTCAGCGAATTAAAGTGACCTTTATTTGCAAATATATGAGTGATCCAACAACAGATCAGCAACGTTTCGGGTTCAACACTAACCGTTACTCGTGCTTAAACTATATCATAATACCATACTATTTAAATAGTTTACCAAAAGGAACCAAAAATATAGTACCATTGTACAACTTAGTGGTTAAAAAAATTATAACATTCAAAAACTCATTTGAACAACCTATAAATGTATATATTGTGCTTATATCACCATCTAGTGGACATATAGTGAATACTTAAAAATTGTTTCAATCATAACCTTTAAAATATCATATAATTACAATAATATATTGTTTACCTGTACAAATATTAAAGAATAAATAAAGGGTACACTGCATAATAATATTCTTTATCAGTCATAATCACAATTTAAGCCTTTAGGGAACATTGTATCTAAGTGATGTATCCAAAACATCTCTCTTTTATTTAACAACATTTCTCTATTTCACCCACGTCTGGGCATTTTTACATGTTCTATAATCTGGAATCGTAATTCCAGACCCAAGGGATGCCTATAGTTTCTGGGACAGGGTCTATTTTTTACAAATATAGCAGTCTTTGTGGTGCCAAATAGATCTATTGAGCATGAGTAAGGGTTAGTGTTGAACCCGAAACGTTGCTGATCTGTTCGCTGGAGATTTGGAAATTTTTCTTGAATAGCTTATTTTAGCCCAGTTACGCTTTTCACAGAGGGAAACTTTTTTTGAAGTATATCATTCTGATCCCGCCTAACAAGGTCAGCCCAGCCACGAAATACCAGGCAATTCTCTGAACAAGGGAAATGGCAACGCCAGATGATCGTTTCAGCCTCCTTTGGGCCTTGTCAGTGAGGTGCAGTCATATCCCTCTAAGCACATTGGGCAAGGAGTCCACATCTGGTTCCTTGTAGACTGCTTCTCTTTCTGTTTATATTTGTATTATGACACTGGGGAAAGTCTCCCTAAGGGCAATGGGGGAGCCAGAGTGGACTCCTTGCCCAATGTGCTTAGAGGGATATGACTGAAACATCACAGTGGTTGCATCTCACTGACGAGGCCTTAAGGAGGCCAAAACGATTGTCTAGGGTTGCCATTTCCCTTGTTCAGAGGAGAATTGCCTGATATTTCAGGGCTGGACTGACCTTGTAAGGCGGGATCAGACTAAGATGCTTTAGGAAGGTTCTCTGTGAAAAGCACTATTGGGCTAAAAGAAGTTACTCCCAGGGGGTAACCGAGCCATAGAACAAGCCACTGAGCTATTGTTTGTTCCTGGCAGCCTGTTACTCTTTCTGTTTGTCTAGATTGAGAAACAGGATAACAATGGAAGAGTATCAGGTCATAGATAGAATCTTCAACTTTCACAAAAATTCAAATGCCTTTACAAATCGAAAATTCTCTGCATCCTGTTTTATTCTTGGTAGCTTGTTCAATAATGCTGTCTTAGCCATTCACAAAAGTATAGGTCTAAAATACATCTTTCTCCAACATAGGTGTGTCCGGTCCACGGCGTCATCCTTACTTGTGGGATATTCTCTTCCCCAACAGGAAATGGCAAAGAGCCCAGCAAAGCTGGTCATATGATCCCTCCTAGGCTCCGCCTACCCCAGTCATTCTCTTTGCCGTTGCACAGGCAACATCTCCACGGAGATGGCTAAGAGTTTTTTGGAGTCTTAATCTAGTTATTTCAGTTCTTCAAGGAGTTCCGTTTGAACCCTTACATTCCGTGGATATTAAGTTATTATCTTGGAAAGTTTTGTTTTTGGTTGCAATTTCTTCTGCTAGAAGAGTTTCTGAGTTATCTGCTCTGCAGTGTTCTCCGCCCTATCTGGTGTTCCATGCAGATAAGGTGGTTTTGCGTACTAAGCCTGGTTTTCTTCCGAAAGTTGTTTCCAACAAGAATATTAACCAGGAGATAGTTGTACCTTCTTTGTGCCCGAATCCAGTTTCAAAGAAGGAACGTTTGTTACACAATTTGGACGTAGTCCGTGCTCTAAAATTCTATTTAGAGGCCACTAAAGATTTCAGACAAACTTCTTCTTTGTTTGTTGTTTATTCTGGTAAAAGGAGAGGTCAAAAAGCAACTTCTACCTCTCTTTCCTTTTGGCTTAAAAGCATTATCCGTTTGGCTTATGAGACTGCCGGACGGCAGCCTCCTGAAAGAATCACAGCTCACTCCACTAGGGCTGTGGCTTCCACATGGACCTTCAAGAACGAGGCTTCTGTTGACCAGATATGTAAGGCAGCGACTTGGTCTTCACTGCACACTTTTGCCAAATTTTACAAATTTGATACTTTTGCTTCTTCAGAGGCTATTTTTGGGAGAAAGGTTTTGCAAGCCGTGGTGCCTTCCATCTAGGTGACCTGATTTGCTCCCTCCCTTCATCCGTGTCCTAAAGCTTTGGTATTGGTTCCCACAAGTAAGGATGACGCCGTGGACCGGACACACCTATGTTGGAGAAAACAGAATTTATGCTTACCTGATAAATTACTTTCTCCAACGGTGTGTCCGGTCCACGGCCCGCCCTGGTTTTTTTAATCAGGTCTGATGAATTATTTTCTCTAACTACAGTCACCACGGTATCATATGGTTTCTCCTATGCATATTTCCTCCTGTACGTCGGTCGAATGACTGGGGTAGGCGGAGCCTAGGAGGGATCATATGACCAGCTTTGCTGGGCTCTTTGCCATTTCCTGTTGGGGAAGAGAATATCCCACAAGTAAGGATGACGCCGTGGACCGGACACACCGTTGGAGAAAGTAATTTATCAGGTAAGCATAAATTCTGTTTTCTGACGGAGGAGTCTTTTAAATTGCTAGTACATAAAAAATGTTTTGTTTTATTCTTGGTAGCTTGTTCAATAATGCTGTCTTAGCCATTCACAAAAGTATAGGTCTAAAATAGGTCTTTCAATAATCCTGAATACTGAGGAGTCCTTTAAATTGCTAGTACATATACATTTGATTCAATAATATAATTTTAAATCCCTGGGAGTCAATCCAATGTTAAATAAAGAAACAAAATGTAACCTAATTATACGAAACATGGAAACATACTGCATCCACAGACTTGACTGGTTTAAGGGACAGTCTAGACAAAAATAAACTTTCATGATTCAGATAACAATGTGCTCACGCCCGTGGAGTTACCTAGAAGTCAGAACTGATTGACTAAAATGCAAGTCTGTCAAATGAACTGACATAAGGGGGCAGTCTGCAGAAGTTTAGATACAAGCTAATCACAGAGGTAAATGTGTATTAATATAACTGTTGGTTAAAGGGACACTGAACCCAAATTTTTTCTTTAATGATTCAGATAGAGCATGCAATTTTAAGCAACTTTCTAATTTACTCCTATTATCAAATTTTCTTCATTTTCTTGATATCTTTATTTGAAATGCAAGAATGTAAGTTTAGATGCCGGCCCATTTTTGGTGAACAACCTGGGTTGTTCTTGCTGATTGGTGGATAAATTCATCCACCAATGAACAAGTGCTTTCCAGGGTTCTGAACCAAACAAATAGCTTAAATGCCTTCTATTTCAAATAAAGATAGCAAGAGAACGAAGAAAAATTGATAATAGGAGCAAATTAGAAAGTTGCTTAAAATTGCATGCTTTATCTGAATCATGAAAGAAAACATTTGGGTTCAGTGTCCCTTTAAGCAAAACTGGGGAATGGGTAATAAAGGGATTATCTACCTTTTTAAACAATAAAAATTCTGGTGTAGACTGTCCCTTTTAAAGGGACAGTACACTGTAAAATTGTTTTTATATTAATGTATTTTAAATGACTTGTAATACCAGCTGCAGAGTATAAAATGTATGAGAATTTGCGTTTTTCTGTTTATTTGTGTATATGAAGTAGCTGGTTTTGTGCTTTTAAACCACAGCCTATTACAATGTGTTGAGCTTCAGATAATATCAGACCTCATTAGTTATCACTTTGTGTACACACACTTGCTTCCTTATCTTATATTTGTCTGTAATACTAAAGCTCAATACATAGAGAGAACAATGGAAAATGATCATTTTATTACTTAACTCTCATGCACCTCACTGTGAGTGTCATTTCTTCTGCTGGCTGTGTTTATTTAGGCTATTCAATAGCTGAGACTCCAGTATCAAAAGTTTCTGTATAGGTTGGAAAACTACAAGCTAAATCAACTATTTCAAAGGCACAAATAGGGGTAAAGGAGCTTCTTGTAAAGAACTTAATGCACTCCAGCAGGTAAAATGGATCATTGGGAACAATTTAAATGGAAGAACATTTTTGGATGAACTGTCCCTTTAAGTATCAAAATACATCATTGTCAGCACTCTTTAAAATAAACTAAGTGCATTTAATAAAACCGCACCACATATACACACTACTGATCCAAGCAGTTACGCGTGACACGCATGAAGTGCCCGTACTGCGTTGGATCACTCCGCAAGTAGTCCCAGTCAAAGAAAGAAAGTTGGCACTGCAGGGTGGGTAAAAAGTTAAGTGGCTTTTTTTACTTTTTTACCCACCTTGCAATGCTGTACTTTCTTTCTTTGACTGCATTTAATAAAACCTTTGCATCACTGGGTACATAACCCCTGATCCAGCTAGCTAACCTCATTACTGACTGAGTGCAATTTCCACTCTGAATTAACCAAAACATTCAAAAAAGAAATTGAAAAAGATCTACTGGTGAGTTATATAGCACTCAAACATTATTGGCTGCCTCCTCAATATGTTAAAATAATTTCTTTCATGTAATTAGCAAGAGTCCATGAGCTAGTGACGTATGGGATATACATTCCTACCAGGAGGGGCAAAGTTTCCCAAACCTCAAAATGCCTACAAATACACCCCTCACCACACCCACAATTCAGTTTTTCAAACTTTGCCTCCTATGGAGGTGGTGAAGTAAGTTTGTGCTAGATTCTACGTTGATATGCGCTCCGCAGCAAGTTGGAGCCCGGTTTTCCTCTCAGCGTGCAGTGAATGTCAGAGGGATGTGAGGAGAGTATTGCCTATTTGAATGCAGTGATCTCCTTCTACGGGGTCTATTTCATAGGTTCTCTGTTATCGGTCGTAGAGATTCATCTCTTACCTCCCTTTTCAGATCGACGATATACTCTTATTTATATACCATTACCTCTGCTGATTTTCGTTTCAGTACTGGTTTGGCTTTCTACAAACATGTAGATGAGTGTCCTGGGGTAAGTAAATCTTATTTTCTGTGACACTCTAAGCTATGGTTGGGCACTTTATTTATAAAGTTCTAAATATATGTATTCAAACATTTATTTGCCTTGACTCAGGATGTTCAACATTCCTTATTTTCAGACAGTCAGTTTCATATTTGGGATAATGCGTTTGATTCAATCATTTTTTCTTACCTTAAAAATTTGACTTTTTTTCCCTGTGGGCTGTTAGGCTCGCAGGGGCTGAAAATGCTTCATTTTATTGCGTCATTCTTGGCGCAGACTTTTTTGGCGCAAAAAAAAATCTTTTCTGTTTCCGGCGTCATACGTGTCGCCGGAAGTTGCGTCATTTTTTGACGTCCTTTTGCGCCAAAAATGTCGGCGTTCCGGATGTGGCGTCATTTTTGGCGCCAAAAAGCATTTAGGCGCCAAACAATGTGGGCGTATTATTTGGCGCCAAAAAATATGGGCGTCGCTTTTGTCTCCACATTATTTCGGTCTGATTTTTTCTTTGCTTCTGGTTTCTAGAAGCTTGTTTATTGGCATTTTTTCCCATTCCTGAAACTGTCATTTAAGGAATTTGATTAATTTTGCTTTATATGTTGTTTTTTCTCTTACATATTGCAAGATGTCTCACGTTGCATCTGAGTCAGAAGATACTTCAGGAAAATCGCTGTCTAGTGCTGGAACTACCAAAGCTAAGTGTATCTGCTGTAAACTTTTGGTAGCTATTCCTCCGGCTGTTGTTTGTATTAATTGTCATGACAAACTTGTTAAAGCAGATAATATTTCCTTTAGTAATGTACCATTGCCTGTTGCAGTTCCCTCAACATCTAAGGTGCAGAATGTTCCTGATAACATAAGAGATTTTGTTTCTGAATCCATCAAGAAGGCTATGTCTATTATTTCTCCTTCTAGTAAACATAAAAAATCTTTTAAAACTTCTCTCTCTACAGATGAATTTTTAAATGAACATCATCATTCTGATTCTGATGACTCTTCTGGTTCAGAGGATTCTGTCTCAGAGATTGATGCTGATAAATCTTCATATTTATTTAAAATGGAATTTATTCGTTCTTTACTTAAAGAAGTACTAATTGCTTTAGAAATAGAGGATTCTGGTCCTCTTGATACTAACTCTAGACGTTTAGATAAGGTGTTTAAATCTCCTGTGGTTATTCCAGAAGTTTTTCCTGTTCCTAATGCTATTTCTGAAGTAATTTCCAGAGAATGGGATAAATTGGGTAATTCATTTACTCCTTCTAAACGTTTTAAGCAATTATATCCTGTGCCGTCTGACAGATTAGAATTCTGGGACAAAATCCCTAAAGTTGATGGGGCTATTTCTACCCTTGCTAAACGTACTACTATTCCTACGTCAGATGGTACTTCGTTTAAAGATCCTTTAGATAGGAAAATTGAATCCTTTCTAAGAAAAGCTTATCTGTGTTCAGGTAATCTTCTTAGACCTGCTATATCTTTGGCTGATGTTGCTGCAGCTTCAACTTTTTGGTTGGAGACTTTAGCACAACAAGTAACAGATCATGATTCTCATAATATTATTATTCTTCTTCAGCATGCTAATAATTTTATCTGTGATGCCATTTTTGATATTATCAGAGTTGATGTCAGGTTTATGTCTCTAGCTATTTTAGCTAGAAGAGCTTTATGGCTTAAAACTTGGAATGCTGATATGGCTTCTAAATCAACTCTACTTTCCATTTCTTTCCAGGGTAACAAATTATTTGGTTCTCAGTTGGATTCCATTATCTCAACTGTTACTGGTGGGAAAGGAACTTTTTTACCACAGGATAGAAAATCTAAGGGTAAAAACAGGGCTAATAATCGTTTTTGTTCCTTTCGTTTCAACAAAGAACAAAAGCCTGATCCCTCATCCTCAGGAGCAGTTTCAGTTTGGAAACCATCTCCAGTCTGGAATAAATCCAAGCCTTCTAGAAATGCAAAGCCTGCTTCTAAGTCCACATGAAGGTGCGGCCCTCATTCCAGCTCAGCTGGTAGGGGGCAGGTTACGTTTTTTCAAAGAAATTTGGATCAATTCTGTTCACAATCTTTGGATTCAGAACATTGTTTCAGAAGGGTACAGAATTGGTTTCAAGATGAGACCTCCTGCAAAGAGATTTTTTCTTTCCCGTGTCCCAGTAAATCCAGCGAAAGCTCAAGCATTTCTGAATTGTGTTTCAGATCTAGAGTTGGCTGGAGTAATTATGCCAGTTCCAGTTCTGGAACAGGGGATGGGGTTTTATTCAAATCTCTTCATTGTACCAAAGAAGGAGAATTCCTTCAGACCAGTTCTGGATCTAAAAATATTGAATCGTTATGTAAGGATACCAACGTTCAAAATGGTAACTGTAAGGACTATCTTGCCTTTTGTTCAGCAAGGGCATTATATGTCCACAATAGATTTACAGGATGCTTATCTGCATATTCCGATTCATCCAGATCATTATCAGTTCCTGAGATTCTCTTTTCTGGACAAGCATTACCAGTTTGTGGCTCTGCCGTTTGGCCTAGCTACAGCTCCAAGAATTTTTACAAAGGTTCTCGGTGCCCTTCTGTCTGTAATCAGAGAACAGGGTATTGTGGTATTTCCTTATTTGGACGACATCTTGGTACTTGCTCAGTCTTTACATTTAGCAGAATCTCATACGAATCGACTTGTGTTGTTTCTTCAAGATCATGGTTGGAGGATCAATTTACCAAAAAGTTCATTGATTCCTCAGACAAGGGTAACTTTTCTGGGTTTCCAGATAGATTCAGTGTCCATGACTCTGTCTTTAACAGACAAGAGACGTCTAAAATTGATTTCAGCTTGTCGAAACCTTCAGTCACAATCATTCCCTTCGGTAGCCTTATGCATGGAAATTCTAGGTCTTATGACTGCTGCATCGGACGCGATCCCCTTTGCTCGTTTTCACATGCGACCTCTTCAGCTCTGTATGCTGAATAAATGGTGCAGGGATTACACAAAGATATCTCAATTAATATCTTTAAAACCGATTGTACTACACTCTCTAACGTGGTGGACAGATCACCATTGTTTAATTCAGGGGACTTCTTTTGTGCTTCCGACCTGGACTGTAATTTCAACAGATGCAAGTCTCACAGGTTGGGGAGCTGTGTGGGGATCTCTGACGGCACAAGGAGTTTGGGAATCTCAGGAGGTGAGATTACCGATCAATATTTTGGAACTCCGTGCAATTTTCAGAGCTCTTCAGTCTTGGCCTCTTCTGAAGAGAGAATCGTTCATTTGTTTTCAGACAGACAATGTCACAACTGTGGCATACATCAATCATCAAGGAGGGACTCACAGTCCTCTGGCTATGAAAGAAGTATCTCGAATTCTGGTTTGGGCGGAATCCAGCTCCTGTCTAATCTCTGCGGTTCATATCCCAGGTATAGACAATTGGGAAGCGGATTATCTCAGTCGCCAAACGTTGCATCCGGGCGAATGGTCTCTTCACCCAGAGGTATTTCTTCAGATTGTTCAAATATGGGAGCTTCCAGAAATAGATCTGATGGCGTCTCATCTAAACAAGAAACTTCCCAGGTATCTGTCCAGATCCCGGGATCCTCAGGCGGAAGCAGTGGATGCATTATCACTTCCTTGGAAGTATCATCCTGCTTATATCTTTCCGCCTCTAGTTCTTCTTCCAAGAGTAATCTCCAAGATTCTGAAGGAATGCTCGTTTGTTCTGCTGGTAGCTCCGGCATGGCCTCACAGGTTTTGGTATGCGGATCTTGTCCGGATGGCCTCTTGCCATCCGTGGACTCTTCCGCTACGACCAGACCTTCTGTCGCAAGGTCCTTTTTTCCATCAGGATCTCAAATCCTTAAATTTAAAGGTATGGAGATTAAACGCTTGATTCTTAGTCAAAGAGGTTTCTCTGACTCTGTGATTAATACTATGTTACAGGCTCGTAAATCTGTATCCAGAGAGATATATTATAGAGTCTGGAAGACTTATATTTCTTGGTGTCTTTCTCATCATTTTTCTTGGCATTCTTTTAGAATTCCAAGAATTTTACAATTTCTTCAGGATGGTTTAGATAAAGGTTTGTCCGCAAGTCCCTTGAAAGGACAAATCTCTGCTCTTTATGTTCTTTTTCACAGAAAGATTGCTAATCTTCCTGATATTCATTGTTTTGTACAAGCTTTGGTTCGTATAAAACCTGTCATTAAGTCAATTTCTCCTCCTTGGAGTTTGAATTTGGTTCTAGGGGCTCTTCAAGCTCCTCCGTTTGAACCTATGCATTCATTGGACATTAAATTACTTTCTTAGAAAGTTTTGTTCCTTTTGGCAATCTCTTCTGCTAGAAGAGTTTCTGAATTATCTGCTCTTTCTTGTGAGTCTCCTTTTCTGATTTTTCATCAGGATAAGGCAGTGTTGCGAACTTCTTTTGAATTTTTACCTAAAGTTGTGAATTCCAACAACATTAGTAGAGAAATTGTGGTTCCTTCATTATGTCCTAATCCTAAGAATTCTAAGGAGAAATCGTTACATTCTTTGGATGTTGTTAGAGCTTTGAAATATTATGTTGAAGCTACTAAGTCTTTCCGAAAGACTTCTAGTTTATTTGTTATCTTTTCCGGTTCTAGAAAAGGCCAGAAAGCTTCTGCCATTTCTTTGGTATCTTGGTTGAAATCTTTAATTCATCTTGCCTATGTTGAGTCGGGTAAAACTCTGCCTCAAAGGATTACAGCTCATTCTACTAGGTCAGTTTCTACTTCCTGGGAGTTTAGGAATGAAGCTTCGATTGATCAGATTTGCAAAGCTGCAACTTGGTCCTCTTTGCATACTTTTACTAAATTCTACCATTTTGATGTATTTTCTTCTTCTGAAGCAGTTTTTGGTAGAAAAGTACTTCAGGCAGCGGTTTCAGTTTGAATCTTCTGCTTATGTTTTTCATTAAACTTTATTTTGGGTGTGGATTATTTTCAGCAGGAATTGGCTGTCTTTATTTTATCCCTCCCTCTCTAGTGACTCTTGCGTGGAAAGATCCACATCTTGGGTAATCATTATCCCATACGTCACTAGCTCATGGACTCTTGCTAATTACATGAAAGAAAACATAATTTATGTAAGAACTTACCTGATAAATTCATTTCTTTCATATTAGCAAGAGTCCATGAGGCCCACCCTTTTTTTGTGGTGGTTATGATTTTTGTATAAAGCACAATTATTCCAATTCCTTATTTTATATGCTTTCGCACTTTTTTATCACCCCACTTCTTGGCTATTCGTTAAACTGAATTGTGGGTGTGGTGAGGGGTGTATTTGTAGGCATTTTGAGGTTTGGGAAACTTTGCCCCTCCTGGTAGGAATGTATATCCCATACGTCACTAGCTCATGGACTCTTGCTAATATGAAAGAAATGAATTTATCAGGTAAGTTCTTACATAAATTATGTTTTTTCATACCATGCACACAGGTATTTCAAAACTTAAAGCGACGTTGTATTGCTTGAAGCCTTTAGAGCATATAATTTCACCACTACAATTTTATGTGTTTAACCCCTGCAGCTAACTGCTGGTCCTAAACAGGCACACCAATGATCATTGGAGGGGTTTTGCAATTGCCACTGCTGCGTAACTCTGTGTTCGCTCTTGGCAAGCAGCTGTAAGCGGTTCCCATGTTTGCTGGAGTTAAATATATAAACTTGCTGGGTCAATTGTGCTTAAATTACATGATCTAACAAATAAGAGCATGTCACATTTTGCACTACAATGTCCCTTTAATCTTACTACATACAGAAAACAGCCTTGCTTAAAAGCTCAAGATTTGATTCTCCATTAAAAAAAGACAATTAAGCACAAGAATGCTAGTTTTCTTGGGACTTAACTAGGAACAGCCCATTCAGCAGTGGCAGTTGTTGTTACAATTGAGCTTGACATGGTTTTAAAGGGACATTATACACTCATTTTTTCTTTGCATAAATGTTTTGTAGATGATCTATTTATATAGCCCATAAAGTTTTTTTTTTTTGTTTTTTTTTTAAGGTATAGTTTTGCTTATTTTTAAATAACATTGCTCTGATTTTCAGACTCCTAACCAAGCCCTAAAGTTTTATTTGAATACTGTCAGCTACCTTCTCCAGCTTGCTCCTGCTTGTGTAAAGGGTATTTTCATATGCAAAAGAAGGGGGAGGGGGGAATGTCTTTTTTCCACTTGCAGTCGGCTTTCCAGCTGCCTTTTCAACAGAGTTAAACTGAGAGCTTCTAAGTAAGTTTTTTGGAAGTTTTGATTATAATAAAGATGTATTTTTTCTTTTGAGCTTTAGTAACTTGGCTCATTTTCTCCTTAGGATGTGTGCAGTATTCGGAGGAATATATTGTCTTCGGCATTCCCTTCAGTGCCTTATAATTGATGCAGAGTCAAAACAGTAAGATATACATAAAATATTAGTAGATATCAACTATATTAACCTATAGTAAATCTTACAAGTAACTGGCTTGCGCGCTTGAAGCATGGTAGCAATAATATCTGCATTTCTTCTTTCAACAAAGTCCTCTTGTTGCATTTTTATAATAATAGAGCTAATTTAAAGACTCATTTGATTAATCTGTGTGAATATTGTATGTCACAATGGCAATTATGAATATAGCCCCATGATATCATCTAGTATGATCCCTTTCAGTTTATAAACTGCTCATTATATAGTAATGTAACCATTACTCCATTGATCATCAAAATTGTTTATAATCATTATGTGAAGTAAATGTTACTGAGGATTAGAAATGTTTTGTTTAAAAATGAACTAGTGTTTCATCTGATAATCCACAATTCTATTGATTTTCATAGCCAATGAATCAGTAACCTTTGTAGCTCATATCAGTTCCATGACGTTAAAACAAATGGCCTTTTTTTTTTTTTTTTATAAAAAGAATTAAGCCAAAAACATTATCACATCCTAGTTTGGCGGCAGGTTTCTATATTGGCGTATTCTCAGGGCTGCATGTAAACATACCCACACCTTTGACATCCTTATATGGTCACACGTGCTTCAGGATGCTGCATCATGGAAGTGTTCAGTCCTCAAGCACAATTCAGACAGTAGAAGTGAAAACAGAGGAATTTGCTCTCAGAGAACTTTAAGGGGATGTGGAAGTCAAAACTAAGCTGTTATGATTCAGAGCTCAGGCCCATTAGCATGTACACGTCTTGGGCACTGTCTGCAATAATGTTTACAATCATGTTGTAGAAATTGTTCTCAAAACGCATTCATGTTCTTGATCCTACAATAATAACTTTTAATGGAATAGACCTAAGGTTCAATAAAGGAGAGAAAGAGGTAAATTGGAAAGTAATTTTCTTTAAAGTTTCATTTTGATTTTGGTGTCCCTTTTAAAATCATATTAATAGTTATATGGTTATTATGGTGCTTATTGGGGTGTTATTTATTTATATTGTGGTGAGGGGAGTGTTATATTTTTATTTAGGTTGGGGTTTTGTAAGAGACTTGTTGATTGAGGGCTATGCTTCAGGACTACCCTGCCATCTGAGCTTCCAGGTAAATGATGTTGGTGACGTAAGGCACATGCTGTGGACATTTACTCTCACGGCCTCTTAATTAGGTACACCTGTTTAATTGCTTGGTAACACAAATTGCTAATCAGCCAATCAGTTGGCAGCAACTCAATGCATTTAGGCATCTAGATGTGGTGAAGACGACTTGTTGAATTTCAAACCGAGCAACAGAATGTGGAATAAAAGAAAATTTATGCTTACCTGATAAATGTTTTTATTTCTGCACATGGAGAGTTCACAACGTCATTCCAATTACTAGTGGGATATTCACCTCCTGGCCAGCAGGTGGAGGCAAAGAGCACCCCAGCAGAGCTGTTTAGTGTCACTTCCCTTACACATAACCCCCAGTCATTCGGCCGATGGGAAATGGAAAAAGAAGATAAAACAATAGAGACATGGTATACATTACCCCTCAGTACCACAGAGGTTTAACAAAAAAAAAAATCTGTCTTATTTAAGGGTGGGGCCGTGGACTCTCAATGCCCAGAAAGAAAGAAATGTATCAGGTAAGCATACATTTTCTTTCCTATCATGGCATGGAGAGTCCACAGTGTCATTCCAATTACTAGTGGGAACCAATATCCAAGCTAGAGGACACGGAATGAACAGGGAGGGAGAACAAGGCAGGAGAATCTAAACAGAAGGCACCACCGCCGAAAAGCTTTAGTAGCTTAAAGGTAAAATTTTAGAGCATGCACAACATCCAAGTTATGCAAAAGACGTTCCTTATGAGAAGAAGGATTGGGACAAAAAGAAGGAACAACAATTTCTCCAACATAGGTGTGTCCGGTCCACGGCGTCATCCTTACTTGTGGGATATTCTCTTCCCCAACAGGAAATGGCAAAGAGCCCAGCAAAGCTGGTCACATGATCCCTCCTAGGCTCCGCCTACCCCAGTCATTCTCTTTGCCGTTGCACCGGCAACATCTCCACGGAGATGGTTAAGAGTTTTTTGGTGTTTAAATGTAGTTTTTATCCTTCAATCAAGTGTTTGTTATTTTAAAATAGTGCTGGTATGTACTATTTACTCTGAAACAGAAAAGAGATGAAGATTTCTGTTTGTAAGAGGAAGATTATTTTAGCAAACGTTACTAAAATCGATTGCTGTTTCCACACAGGACTGTTGAGATGAAGTAACTTCAGTTAGGGGAAACAGTTGGCAGACTTTTCTGCTTGAGGTATGACTGGCCACATTTCTAACAAGACTATGTAATGCTGGAAGGCTGTCATTTCCCCTATGGGGACCGGTAAGCCATTTTCTTAGATTAAGTAAAAGAATAAAGGGCTTCATAAGGGCTTAAAAAACTGGTAGACATTTTTCTGGGCTAAAACGATTACTTTGCTAAGCATATTTGGCAGATTATAACTCTTAATAGTTATTATAATCTTGGGGATTGTTTTAAAAAAAAAAAAAACGGCAGGCACTGTATTGGACACCTTTTTCAGATGGGGGCCTTTTCTAGTCATAGGCAGAGCCTCATTTTCGCGCCACTAATGCGCAGTTGTTTTTGGAGAGCAAGGCATGCAGATGCATGTGTGAGGAGCTAAGAACCACTGAAAAAGCTTATAGAAGGCGTCATTTGGTATCGTATTCCCCTCTGGGCTTGGTTGGGTCTCAGCAAAGCAGATACCTGGGACTGTATAGGGGTTAAATGTAAAAACGGCTCCGGTTCCGTTATTTTAAGGGTTAAAGCTTTCAAATTTGGTGTGCAATACTTTTAAGGTGAATTTTGAACAATTCCTTCATACTTTTTCATATATTCAGTAATAAAGTGTGTTCAGTTTAAAATTTAAAGTGACAGTAACGGTTTTATTTTAAAACGTTTTTTGTGCTTTGTTGACAAGTTTAAGCCTGTTTAACATGTCTGAACCATCAGATAAGCAATGTTCTATATGTATGAAAGCCAAGGTTTCTCCCCATTTAAATTTATGTGATGATTGTGCCATAGTGTCCAAACAAAGTAGGGACAATGATGCCACAGATAATGATATTGCCCAAGATGATTCCTCAAATGAGGGGAGTAAGCATGATACTGCATCATCCCCTTCTGTGTCTACACCAGTTTTGCCCACACAAGAGGCCCCTAGTACATCTAGTGCGCCAATACTTATTACCATGCAACAATTAACGGCTGTAATGGATAATTCTATTGCAAACATTTTATCCAAAATGCCTACTTATCAGAGAGAGCGCGATTGCTCTGTTTTAAACACTGAAGAGCAAGAGGACGCTGATGATAACTGTTCTGACATACCCTCACACCAATCTGAAGGGGCCAGGAGGGAGGTTTTGTCTGAGGGAGAAATTTCAGATTCAGGAAAAATTTCTCAACAAGCTGAACCTGATGTTGTAACATTTAAATTTAAATTAGAACATCTCCGCACACTGCTTAAGGAGGTACTATCTACTCTGGATTATTGTGACAATTTGGTCATTCCAGAGAAATTATGTAAGATGGACAAGTTCCTAGAGGTTCCGGTGCCCCCCGATGCTTTTCCTATACCCAAGCGGGTGGCGGACATAGTAAATAAGGAGTGGGAAAGGCCCGGCATACCTTTTGTTCCTCCCCCTATATTTAAGAAATTATTTCCTATAGTCGACCCCAGAAAGGACTTATGGCAGACAGTCCCCAAGGTCGAGGGGGCGGTTTCTACTCTAAACAAACGCACTACTATTCCTATAGAAGATAGTTGTGCTTTCAAAGATCCTATGGATAAAAAATTAGAGGGTTTGCTTAAAAAGATGTTTGTTCAGCAAGGTTACCTTCTACAACCAATTTCATGCATTGTTCCTGTCACTACGGCAGCGTGTTTCTGGTTCGAAGAACTAGAAAAGTCGCTCAATAAAGAATCTTCGTATGAGGAGGTTATGGACAAGCACTTAAATTGGCTAACTCTTTTATTTTAGATGCCGCTTTGCAATTAGCTAGATTAGCGGCGAAAAATTCAGGGTTTGCTATCGTGGCGCGCAGAGCGCTTTGGCTAAAGTCTTGGTCAGCGGATGTGTCTTCCAAGACAAAATTGCTTAACATCCCTTTCAAGGGTAAAACACTGTTTGGTCCTGATTTGAAAGAGATTATTTCAGACATCACCGGGGGAAAGGGCCACGCCCTTCCTCAGGATAGGTCTTTTAAGGCTAAAAATAAGCCTAATTTTCGTCCCTTTCGCAGAAACGGACCAGCCTCTAATTCTACATCCTCTAAGCAAGAGGGTAATACTTCTCAACCCAAACCAGCCTGGAGACCGATGCAAGGCTGGAACAAGGGTAAGCTGGCCAAGAAGCCTGCCACTGCTACCAAAACAGCATGAAGGGATGGCCCCCGATCCGGGACCGGATCTGGTGGGGGGCAGACTTTCTCTCTTTGCTCAGGCTTGGGCAAGAGATGTTCAGGATCCTTGGGCACTAGAAATAGTTTCTCAGGGTTATCTCCTGGAATTCAAGGAACTACCCCCAAGGGGAAGGTTCCACAGGTCTCAATTATCTTCAAACCAAATAAAAAGACAGGCATTCTTACATTGTGTAGAAGACCTGTTAAAGATGGGAGTAATTCATCCAGTTCCAATAGGAGAACAAGGGATGGGGTTTTACTCCAACCTGTTCATAGTTCCCAAAAACGAGGGAACATTCAGACCAATTTTAGATCTCAAGATCCTAAACAAATTTCTCAGGGTTCCATCGTTCAAAATGGAAACCATTCGAACGATCCTTCCTACCATCCAGGAAGGTCAATTTATGACCACGGTGGATTTAAAGGATGCGTACCTACATATTCCTATCCACAAGGAACATCATCAGTTCCTAAGGTTCGCTTTTCTGGACAAGCATTACCAGTTTGTGGCACTTCCATTCGGATTAGCCACTGCTCCGAGAATCTTCACAAAGGTACTAGGGTCCCTTCTAGCGGTTCTAAGACCAAGGGGCATTGCAGTAGTACCTTACTTGGACGACATCCTGATTCAAGCGTCGTCTCTGTCAAAAGCAAAGGCTCATACAGACATCGTCCTAGCCTTTCTCAGATCTCACGGATGGAAAGTGAACAAAGAAAAAAGTTCTCTGTCCCCGTCAACAAGAGTTCCCTTCTTGGGAACAATAATAGATTCCTTAGAAATGAGGATTTTTCTGACAGAGGTCAGAAAATCAAAACTTCTAAGCTCTTGTCAAGTACTTCATTCTGTTCTTCGTCCTTCCATAGCGCAGTGCATGGAAGTAATAGGATTGATGGTTGCAGCAATGGACATAGTTCCTTTTGCACGAATTCATCTAAGACCATTACAACTGTGCATGCTCAGACAGTGGAATGGGGATTATACAGACTTGTCTCCGACGATTCAAGTAGATCAAAAGACCAGAGATTCACTCCGTTGGTGGCTGATCCTGGACAACCTGTTACAGGGAATGAGCTTCCGCAGACCAGAGTGGGTCATTGTCACGACCGACGCCAGTCTGGTGGGCTGGGGCGCGGTCTGGGAACCCCTGAAAGCTCAGGGTCTATGGTCTCGGGAAGAATCTCTTCTCCCGATAAACATTCTGGAACTGAGAGCGATATTCAATGCTCTCAAAGCTTGGCCTCATCTAGCAAAGGCCAAATTCATAAGGTTTCAATCAGACAACATGACGACTGTTGCATATATCAACCATCAGGGGGGGAACAAGGAGTTCCCTGGCGATGGAGGAAGTGACCAAGATAATTCAATGGGCGGAGGATCACTCCTGCCACTTGTCTGCAATCCACATCCCAGGAGTGGAAAATTGGGAAGCGGATTTTCGGAGTCGTCAGACATTCCATCCGGGGGAGTGGGAACTCCATCCGGAAATCTTTGCCCAAATAACTCAATTATGGGGCATTCCAGACATGGATCTGATGGCCTCTCGTCAGAACTTCAAGGTTCCTTGTTACGGGTCCAGATCCAGGGATCCCAAGGCGACTCTAGTAGATGCACTAGTAGCACCTTGGACCTTCAACCTAGCTTATGTATTCCCACCGTTTCCTCTCATTCCCAGGCTGGTAGCCAGGATCAATCAGGAGAGGGCTTCGGTGATCTTGATAGCTCCTGCGTGGCCACGCAGGACTTGGTATGCAGACCTGGTGAATATGTCATCGGCTCCACCATGGAAGCTACCTTTGAGACAGGACCTTCTTGTTCAAGGTCCATTCGAACATCCGAATCTGGTTTCCCTCCAACTGACTGCTTGGAGATTGAACGCTTGATTTTATCAAAGCGTGGGTTTTCAGATTCTGTAATAGATACTCTGATTCAGGCTAGAAAGCCTGTAACTAGAAAAATTTACCATAAAATATGGAAAAAATATATCTGTTGGTGTGAATCTAAAGGATTCCCATGGAACAAGATAAAAATTCCTAAGATTCTATCCTTTCTACAAGAAGGTTTGGAGAAAGGATTATCTGCAAGTTCTCTGAAGGGACAGATCTCTGCTTTATCCGTTTTACTTCACAAAAGGCTGGCAGCTGTGCCAGACGTTCAAGCATTTGTTCAGGCTCTGGTTAGAATCAAGCCTGTTTACAGACCTTTGACTCCTCCCTGGAGTCTAAATCTAGCTCTTTCAGTTCTTCAAGGGGTTCCGTTTGAACCCTTACATTCCGTAGATATTAAGTTATTATCTTGGAAAGTTTTGTTTTTGGTTGCAATTTCTTCTGCTAGAAGAGTTTCAGAGTTATCTGCTCTGCAGTGTTCTCCGCCCTATCTGGTGTTCCATGCAGATAAGGTGGTTTTGCGTACTAAGCCTGGTTTTCTTCCGAAAGTTGTTTCCAACAAAAATATTAACCAGGAGATAGTTGTACCTTCTTTGTGTCCGAATCCAGTTTCAAAGAAGGAACGTTTGTTACACAATTTGGACGTAGTCCGTGCTCTAAAATTCTATTTAGAGGCTACTAAAGATTTCAGACAAACATCTTCTTTGTTTGTTGTTTATTCTGGTAAAAGGAGAGGTCAAAAAGCAACTTCGACCTCTCTTTCTTTTTGGCTTAAAAGCATTATCCGATTGGCTTATGAGACTGCCGGACGGCAGCCTCCTGAAAGAATCACAGCTCACTCCACTAGGGCTGTGGCTTCCACATGGGCCTTCAAGAACGAGGCTTCTGTTGACCAGATATGTAACGCAGCGACTTGGTCTTCACTGCACACTTTTGCCAAATTTTACAAATTTGATACTTTTGCTTCTTCGGAGGCTATTTTTGGGGGAGAGGTTTTGCAAGCCGTGGTGCCTTCCATTTAGGTGACCTGATTTGCTCCCTCCCTTCATCCGTGTCCTAAAGCTTTGGTATTGGTTCCCACAAGTAAGGATGACGCCATGGACCGGACACACCTATGTTGGAGAAAACAGAATTTATGCTTACCTGATAAATTACTTTCTCCAACGGTGTGTCCGGTCCACGGCCCGCCCTGGTTTTTTTAATCAGGTCTGATGAATTATTTTCTCTAACTACAGTCACCACGGTATCATATGGTTTCTCCTATGCATATTTCCTCCTGTACGTCGGTCGAATGACTGGGGTAGGCGGAGCCTAGGAGGGATCATGTGACCAGCTTTGCTGGGCTCTTTGCCATTTCCTGTTGGGGAAGAGAATATCCCACAAGTAAGGATGACGCCGTGGACCGGACACACCGTTGGAGAAAGTAATTTATCAGGTAAGCATAAATTCTGTTTTCCTGATTAAGATTTTGATCCGACACCACCTTAGGGAGAAAACCCAATTTAGCCTTATTTGCATGAAAAATAAGGTAAGGGGAATCACACTGCAAAGCCGAGAGTTTAGAAACTTTGCAAGCAGAGGAAATAGCAATAAGGAACAAAACCTTCCAAGATAACAACTTAATATCCACTGAATGCATTGGTTCAAACAGAGCCTGTTGCAAAACTTTAAAGGGAGAGTCGAAAACAGAATTTTTGTTGTTTTAAAAGATACATAATCCCTTAATTACCCATTCCCCAGTTTTGCATAACCAACAGTTATAATAATACACGTTTTATCTATGTAATTAACTTGTATCTAAGCCTCTGCAGACTGCCCCTTATTTCTGTTCTTTTGACAGACTTGCATTTTAGCCAATCAGTGCTCTCTCCACAGTAAATTCACGTGCATGAGCTCAATGTTATCTATATGAAACACATGAACTAATGCCCTCTAGTGGTGAAAAAACGGTCAAAATGCATTTAGATTAGAGGCGGCCTTCAAGATCTAAGAAGTTAGCATATGAACCTCCTAGGTTTAGCTTTCAACTAAGAATACCAAGAGAACAAAGCAAAATTGGTGATAAAAGTAAATTGGAAAGTTGTTTAAAATTACTTGTTCTTTTTTTGACTTGACTGTCCCTTTAAGAACAAGATTTAAGTTCTGAGGAGGAGCAACAGGTTTAAACACAGGCCTGATTCTGACCAGAGCCTGAAAAAAAGATTGAACTGGCATATCTGCCAGACGCTTATGCAAAAGAATAAACAGTGCAGAAATCTGACTCTTCAGAGAACTGACTGACCCTTCTCTAGACCCTCCTGGAGAACAGACAAAATTCTGGGAATCCTGACCCTGTTCCAAGCTAAACCCTTCGATTCACACCTTTATAGGTATTTGAGCCATATCCTATAGTAAATCTTACAAGTAACTGGCTTGCGAGCTTGAAGCTTGGTAGCAATGACCGGCTCAGAAAATCCACGCTTGGCCAAAACTAAGCATTCAATCTCCAAGCAGTCGGCTTCAGAGAAACTAGATTTGGATGGAGGAAAGGACCCTGAGTTAGAAGGTCCTTCCTCAGAGGTAACCTCCAAGGTGGAAGAGATCACATCTTCGCCAGATCCACGAACCAGATCCTGTGAGGCCATGCAGGAGCTATTAGAATTACCGACACTACTTGATACGAGCAATGACTTGTGGAAGGAGAGTAAAAGGAGGAAACAGGTATGCCAGACCAAAATCCCAAGGAACTGTCAGAGCATCTATCAGGGCGGCCTGAGGATCCTTGTCCTTGAACCGTACCTTGGCAGCTTGGCGTTCTGGCGAGACGTCATCAGATCCAACTCCGGAATCCCCCACCCAAGGGTTATCCTGGTGAACACCTCCGGATGGAGAGCCCACTCCCTGGGATGAAATGTCTGTCTACTCAAAAAATCCGCCTACCAGTTGTCCAGTCCTGGAATGTGGATGGCAGATTGGAGACAATAGTGAGCTTCCACCCACTGGATAATGCGAGTCACCTCCTTCATTGCGAGGAAACTCAGAGTTCCTCCCTGGGGTGGAGGATGTAAGCTACTGAGGTGATGTTGTCCGACTGGCATCTGATAAACCGGACTAAAGACAACTGAGGCCAAGCTGTCAAGGCATTGAAGATTGCCCTCAACTTTAAGATGTTTATGGGAAGAGAGGACTCCTCCCGAGTCCACAGGCCCTGAGCTTTTAAAGAGCCCCTGGCTGCTCCCCAGCCTAACAGACTGGCGTCTGTAGTCACAATCACCTAGGAGGGTCTCCGGAAGCATGTGCCCCAAGACAGATGAGCCTGAGAAATCCACCACGAGAGAGAGTCTCTTGTTAGGGGATCCAGATCTATCCTCTGAGATAGATCTTAATGGTCTCCATTCCATTGACTGAGCATGCATAGCTGCAGAGCTTTCAGATGGAACCGAGCAAAAGGAATGATGTCCATGGAAGCAACCATCAGACCAATTACCTCCATGCATTGAGCCACAGATGGACAAATAACAGACTGGGGAGAGGGAGACATGAAGAGAGAAGAAACACACCCTTGTAGCTGGAACAAGGAAACTGTTCTACAGATTCACTTTCCATCCATGGGAACAAAGAAAAGACAACAAGATCTCTGTATGAGAGTTTTCTAGTTGAAAAGATGACGCTTGAACCAAGATGTCGTCCAGGTAAGGCGCCACCGCAATTCCCTGTGACCCGACGACTGCCAAAAGAGCCACCAGAACCTTTGTCAATATTCTGGGAGCTGTGGCAAGGCCAAACGGAAGAGCAACAAATTGAAAGTGAATCTCAGGAACTGGTGATGATCCTTGTGAATGGAAACATGAAGATACGCATACTTCAGGACTATGGTCGTCATGAATTGACCCTCTTGGACCAAAGGAAGAATGGAATGAATGGTTTCCATCTTGAAGGACGGCATCCTGAGGAATTTGTTGAGACATTTTAGGTCTAAAATAGGTAAAAAATGTCCCTCTTTTTTGGGAACCACAAATAGATTTAAATAGAATCCTTGACTCCCAGGGAGGTAAGGTCCTGAACGCAGCCTAAGAAGGCCTCTCTTTACCTGGTCTGCAGATAATCTTGCCCCTGGGAGGGCAAGTCTTGAATCCTATTTTGTAACCCTGAGATACTATGCCCACAGCCCAAGGATCTGGGACATCGCAAATCCAAGCTTGATGAAAAAGGGAAAGTCTGCCCTCCACTTGATCCAATACTGGACCGGGGGCGGACCCTTCATGCTGATTTAGCCTCAGATGAAGGCTTCTTTGCTTGCTTCCTCTTATTCCAAGACTGGCTGGATCTCCAAGAGGACTTGGACTGCTATGGCTTGGAGGAGGAAGAAGGGGACTTTTGTCCTTTGAAGTTACAAAAGGAACGAAAATTGTTGGTGCCAGATGAGCTGGTCTGAGTATTTCAAAAACTGGTGATCTACTGGGCTTTTCACACACCACCATTTCTAGGGTTTACAGAGAATGGTCCGAAAAAGAGAAAATATCCAGTGAGCGGCAGTTGTGTGGACAAAAATGCCTTGTTGATGTCAGAGGAGAATGGGCAGACTGGTTTGAGATGATAGATATTCACAATGCAAGGCATGTGAGTATGTACAGGTTGGTACCTCTTTCACTTCAGCAGTGACTGGGGAAAGCTTTGATATCTCCTCTTGTGTCAACTGCAGATCTACATATTGCATCTATCTCCTGTGGTGCACGTCGTGCAATTTGCAATATGTAGGATTGACCACTAGGGATGTCCGCTCTAGAATACGCGAACATTTGTCCACTATTCGAGTAGGTAAGAGTAGTACTACATTGGTTACCCACTTTGTACAAAAGCATGACAAAGATTGTCATTCCCTTAAATGGATGATTATTGAAAAGGTACAGCACCAAAAGAGAGGAGGGAACAGTTTTGATGTTCTGTCAAGACAAGAGATGTATTGGATATTTAGGCTCCAAACTAAGAGACCTAGGGGCCTAAATTCAGAATACGATTTCATTAACTATTGGACGTGAGGGACTAATCTGGTTCAACATATTATCTGTGGGTCTTAGGCTCATTTACATCCATGAAAATGACATTGCATTCTAGTTATATTTTGTAAATATGTAACACACTAGTCTGTAGGGAACAAGTAAGCAGGTACTAGTTTTACTAGACTATGTATCTAACTAATTATATCCAGTTCTTACACTGTCCTCTAGACATAGGCACATTTATTAATATTGAAGACAACACTAGTGTATAGGGACCTAGGAAACAGGTATCAGTCTAACTAGTCTGTGTATTTAATTTAATTTATTAAATCTAGCTTTTTACACTGTCCTCTAGTCATAGGCTCATTTATAAATATTGAAGATAACCTCTATTACTTTAGGGATCAAGTCCATAGGTCTCAGGGTTTTTTGAGGTTAATCTCTTTGTACCTATTTGTATCTATTTATTTAAATATTTCTGGATTGGTATATTGTCCTCTAGTCATAGGCTCATTTACACTTACCAATAAGCTCGGTTGGTGTTACTATCCTCTAAAAGATATATTATTTATTTGTGAGACTCAAATAGGATTACTATCTATCTAAGTGGTTGATATCGCTTTTACACTAATTAGGGGTTATGAGTATAAAACAATTGCCTTTAGTCATGGGCTCACTATAACTTTTTTGTCATTTTTTGTTATCTTAGGTTGAATTTGTTAATATACCTCCTTTTCACCCATTACTGCGTACTATGGGACTAAGAACTATATATGAGTATTTCTTTGTAGACAATCTAATTCAATTTGGCTATAACTTTGAACTGTATACTGCAATATGTATTTCCCATGAGCATTTAGAGTTGTGTCAGTCCTGTGATAATATCATGTTTGTAATTATACTTATGCTATTTAATATCTCTCACCCCCATTTGGCCATTTAATGAAATTATAAAGGTGATTTAGTTATAAACTATGTAAAACTAAATACAAAGATGCTTTAAATGTTTGGGGCACTGTACCTTTAAATTTCAATTAGATGACCAACCAATAGTAATAGAACACTGGGTATTTAAATCAGTGTACTTTTAGTGATTTTATGGACTATGAGTACGGCTCTCCTAGCCGAAACGCGTTAGTCTGTTTTGTTTGGGGGTCCCCCCACATTCTCTCTCTTTGTAATAATATATTTTTAATGGAATACTAATAAAGTGCGATTTTTATTTATTTTTCGGTGCTTGGCATGCTTTCCTGTTCTTTCTGATTATGATAGAAAGGCAACAGTAACTCAAATAACCACTCGTTACAAACAAGATATGCAGAATACCATCTCTGAATGCACAACACCTTGAACCTTGAAGCAAATGGGCTACAGCAGCAGAAGACCACACTAGGTGCCGCTCCTGTCAGCTAAGAACAGGAAACTAAGGCTACTATTTGCACAGGCTCACGAAAATTGGACAATAAAAGATTGGAAAAACGTTGCCTGGTCTGATGTGTGTCGATTTCATCTGCGACATTCAGATGGTAGGGTCAGAATTTGGCGTAAACAACATGAAAGCATGGATCCATCCTGCCTTGTATCGACAGTTCAGGCTGGTGATGGTGGTGTAATGGTGTGGGGCATATTTTCTTGGCACACTTTGGGCCCCTTAGTACCAATTGAGCATCATTTAAATGCCATGGCCTACCTGAGTATTGTTGCTGACCATTTATATCCCTTTATGACTACAGCCAAGGATCTGGGACATCGCGTATCCAAGCTTGATGAAAAAAGGAAAGTCTGCCCCCCACTTGATCCAATACCGGACCGGGGGCGGACCCTTCATGCTGATTTAGCCTCAGATGAAGGCTTCTTTGCTTGTTTCCTCTTATTCCAAGACTGGCTGGATCTCAAAGAGGACTTTGACTGCTCCGGTTTGGAGGAGGAAGAAGGAGACTTTTGTCCTTTGAAGTTACGAAAGGAACGAAAATTAGAATGTTTGCGACCCTTTTGTTCTATTCTTCTTGTCCTGAGGTAGAAAATACCCCTTTCCGCCTGTAATCTCAGAAATGATCTCTGCCCAGACCCAAACCAAAAATGGTCTTACCCTTATAAGGTAAAGACAGGAGCTTGGACTTGGAAGTAACATCAGCTAACCAAGATTTTAGCCATAGAGCCCTGCGAGCTAGAACAGCGAAGCTTGACATCTTGGCTCCCAGTCTAATGACTTGCATGTTGGCATCAGAGATAAAGGAATTGGCCAGTTTAAGAGCCTTGATCCTATCTTGGATCTCCTCTAAAGAAGTCTCTTCTAAAATCAGCTCAGATAAGGCATCACACCAATAAGATGCTGCGCTTGCAACCGTAGCCACACTAGCAGCAGGAAGCCATTGTAATCCTTGATGAATATACATTTTCTTTAAATAAGCCTCAAGCTTCTTATCTATGGGATCCTTAAAAGAACAGCTATCCTCTCTAGGAATCGTGGTTGTTTTGGCCAGAGTAGAAATAGCTCCTTCCACTGTAGGCACAGTGCACAACGAATCCCGAATGAAGTCAGCAACAGGAAAAAGGAATCCCTGGTTTATCCCTTCCCTCGGTGATAATGTCCGACATACGGTCTGGAACAGGAAATACCTCCACAGAAGAAGGAACATCATAGTATTTATTAAGCTTACTAGATTTTTTTAGGGTTGACAGCGACAGAAGGGTCTGAGTCGTCCAAAGCAGCCAGTTCCTCCTTTAGAAGTAAACAAAGGTGTTCAAGCTTAAATCTGAAATTAATTTCTTCAGAATCGGTCAAAGGATTTACACTGTCAGAATCTGAAATCTCACCCTCAGAAGCTACTGAGGTATCCTCCTTATCAGACTTATGGGAGAGGTCAACCATCGCAGAAGAAGATGGGACAGACACCTTACTAGGAGTAAAATGATTTCATTTCCTCATATCTGTGCAGAAAAATATCCTGGCAAATGAACGCCTCCAGGAGGCTGAGAGGAACCGCAGGGCACTGTATGTGAAACCATTGAGGCTTGGGACATTTGAGGAGAAAGCTGTGGCATATCCTGAACAGCATTATCCTGAGAGACAATAGGCTCAGAAAGCAGTAATTTGTCTTTAAATGTTAGGGTCTTAGCTAAACATGAGGAGCAAAATTGCATAGGCAAAACAGTTTGGGCCTCCAAACATAACAAGCATTTATCAAAAGAAACAGACTCCTGTTCAGTGTCCATAGCTGAAAACTACCCCCCAAAATAAAAAGAATGATAACAAAATCGACTGTCACTTTAAGAAGGATAGTATTCCTTCAGAGCGCAATAACGCTAAGCATTCAAATATAAATGAAAAATAAAAAAATGCACCTCTACACCTCAGTCAGCTGAGGTGCCCTACCGTAAACTCCAGAAGCTGAACAAAAAATAGGACTCTCCAATCGTCAGATGATATCCCCACAGCTGCAATAGAAGAAAGCTCAGAGAAAGTGACACCGCTCCGCTCAGTATTACCAACAGAAGAGCAGGAAGTCGCGTGAGTGGCTGTAAAAGAAACAGACTAAAAGCGTGCGTTTCTATAAGAAAACCTGAAGAAAAACGGAAGTAACTGATTTAAAAAAAAAAAAGTCTTTAAGTCCCAATAATAAATTGCCTATCATCTTAGATTGCTGCAATAACTTACAGCCTTAAACGTCAGGGATACCATCACATAACAAATAATGGAAGCCATTAACACCTTAGTGTCTCTCACATACGTTTAGTGCCTGCAAACTGCCCCAAATGAATCCTTAATAAAGGATTAAATATGTCCCATGAGATCTAGTTAAGATATAAACGTTTTACTGTGCAAGTCTCTAGTACCTAGAAGACAAAGGCACTGTCAGGATCTCTTTCTGTCTTGGGCTTTGTGCCTTTAAATTATTATGTGCAATAGCCCTGCCTACTTGCCCTTTAAATCTTCCCCTCTCTCTGAAGCTAACGCTTAGTATTTTGTTATACTGCCTTGAAGCAGCAGTCTCCTATCCTAAGCTCCTCTGGATTTCAACCAGACCTTTTGTATAGGAATAACTGATCGACTTCATCTCTCTATGTACTCTCTTTTACAGATTACTACAACTGAAGTCCCTGCTTGTATCCATCTACTTTGCACTCTAAACAGCTTTTAGATAACAAGCAATTCCTCACGCTCTCACTGGAACTCTTTGCCTAATTGGAATTCTTCCTCAAGCTACGCATCGCTCCTGTTCCTCAAATAAGTGGCGTCACACGCTACCTTCATAACCGCTGACAGCGTGTAAAGAAAAACTCCGCCCCTTCTGAACTTTACTCTCTGGTCATTGAGACGCAGCAGTTCTTACATCTTGCCTAAGACACGAGTCAGTAAGTTCATAAGATATTAATAAGAACCAGATCTAAGCAATACCGAATTAAAACAGATCTCAAGGTAGTTGCTATTTATGTGAGATATTTTATGTTATTCTCTAGCCTTAAGTACAGAGAGGTTGAATACCTCTATTGTGTCACATCGGTGAAGCAGCATATAAATATAAATCCACTATCCTAAAAGATATCACTTGCACACTCGTAGTGATTATCATTTTTGGTAGTGAAACACATAAACTATTTGTTCTCCAAATCTCCAATTGTGATCCATACAAAAAAAAAAAAGTATCCATTCTGACAGGCACTTATTTGCAAATCCAGCTGTCTGGCAAAAAGACAGCTCACAAGGTGTGAAAGGACACTTACTCCTTTCAGAGACCAGTAGAAAAAGATAGAACAGAGTAACTAACTCTGGCTTTCTTTAACAGGGGTAGCAATAATGTTAGAAGTAAAGCAAAGACAAGCTTGCCGCCTTCTAACCTCAAAAAGCCACCACAACTCTTACTAAAGAGATTGACATGGACACAGCTAGACCCCAATCCTTGCTTGCAGGAAAAAGTACCCATTAAAGGATTACATCTTCAGACACTCAACGTTGCCATCCTCCCGATCACAGAGGCAAAGAATGACTAGGGGTTATGGGTAAGGGAAGTGACACTTAACAGCTCTGCTGGGGTGCTCTTTGCCTTCTCCTGCTGGTCAGGATGTGACTATCCCACTAGTAATTAGAATGACGTAGTGGACTCTCCATGCCATAGGAAAGAAATGGGATTTAAGTAACTTTGAACGTGGCATGGTTGTTGGTGTCAGATGAGCTGGTCTGAGTATTTCAAAAACTGGTGATCTACTGGGATTTTCACGCACAACCATTTCTAGGGTTTACAGAGAATGGTCCGAAAAAGAGAAAATATCCAGTGAGCGGCAGTTGTGTGGACAAAAATGCCTTGTTGATGTCAGAGGAGAATGGGCAGACTGGTTTGAGATGATAGAAAGGCAACAGTAACTCAAATAACCACTCGTTACAACCAAGGTATGCAGAATACCATCTCTGAATGCACAACACCTTGAACCTTGAAGCAAATGGGTTACAGCAGCACAAGACCACACTAGGTGCTGCTCCTGTCAGCTAAGAACAGGAAACTGAGGCTACTATTTGCACAGGCTCACGAAAATTTGACAATAGAAGATTGGAAAAACGTTGCCTGGTCTGATGTGTCTCGATTTCATCTGCGACATTCAGATGATAGGGTCAGAATTTGGCGTAAACAACATGAAAGCATGGATCCATCCTGCCTTGTATCGACAGTTCAGGCTGATGGTGGTGGTGTAATGGTGTGGGGGATATTTTCTTTGCACACTTTGGGCCCCTTAGTACCAATTGAGCATCGTTTAAACGCCACGGCCTACCTGAGTATTGTTGCTGACCATGTATATCCCTTTATGACTATATTGTACCCATCTTCTGATGGCTACGTCCAGCAGGATAATGCACCATTTCACAAAGCTCAAATCTTCTCAAACTGGTTTCTTGAACATGACAATGAGTTCACTGTACTCCAATTGCCTCCACAGTCACCAGATCTCAGTTCAATAGAGCACCTTTGGGTTGTGGTGGAACGGGAGATTCATATTATGGATGTGCAGCCGACACATCTGCAGCAACTTCGTGATGCTATCATGTCATTATGGACCAAAATGTCTGAGGAATGTTTCCAACACCTTGTTGAATCTATGCCACGAAGAATTAAGGCAGTTGTAAAGGCAAAAGGGGGTCCAACCCGTTACTACCAAGGTGTACCTAATAAAATGACCAATGAGTGTATGTTGGATGGTAGAGCAGAGAGTAGGCATGTGAGTGGTTTCAGAAGAAAGAGGCATGAAATAAAATAAGGGAATGCTTTATAGTAAAAGGAGATACTGTATAGGAAACAGCAGAAAATACAGATACAATGTATACTTGAATTTAGATTAATTCATCTTCTTTCCTTGTAGTTTGTTTTTAAAATAAGTTAGTGATTTTGAGAGCTTTAGTTGTGCAGATCTCTGCTATGTTAGATTCCAGTTCAATAAGATTGGCGAACCTGCAGATTTGATTGTCTGTGGCCTCTCTCTAGTCTCAGCTTTCTTCTTTAAGTTGTAACTGGAAAACTATTTTTTTCTTCCAAAATGACTCCGTAAAGGTTCACATTTACACATATCACAGTTAAAAAAAAAAAAAAAAGGTGTGTGTGTGGCTTCCCCCCCCCCCCCCCTTAATGCTTTTTGTCTACCAATAGTATTGTTTCACATCTATAAACCTACTCTCACCCCATTAGTGCTGTTCCCTCCCCATCATTATTGCTTGTTTTTGCTCCCTTCCCATATGTACATAACCATCCTATAATCAGTGCTTTTCTTCCCTCTTCCTCTCCATTATCAGTAGACTTCTCTTCTCTGTCACTTCTCTTTCTACAGTTTGTATATTGGTGAATATGAACATAAGCATGAAGCTTTTGACTATAATGGTAGCATGCTACTATGATGTAGAGGCGGAGGACTGTGATTTTATTATAGTCAATTTTATATGGGACACAGCTGTATCGGTGAAGAAAAAAACAAGCTAAAATAAAAACACTTATAGTTTGCTTTTCAAAAACTTTTTTTTAATACATTGCTTACATAAACTGTTTACTGTTTCTTTACTACACCACCTTTAACCAACACATTTTCAGCATTACAAGTTGTACATTCATTATATATCTCAGTTGAATAAAGGATGACCGTTCATAGACTATGAATTAATGGCTGGGTTAAGGGTTTTAGATGGTGCACTTGGTTAGGAACTGGATCATGTCTTTGGACTTTTGGGTTATGCAGTAGTAGTGTTGTTCCAATATGATAACTGAGTAGAGTTTTATGTGTTCTGTAGTAGTTAAAGAAATTTCAGAGGGGTGATTTTCACATGTTTTTTGACAGTCTGATTTGATATAAGTTAATGGTGTAAAAGCAGAACTGAAATTAGTTTCCAAGATGGAACTGTTGAAAGATTAAATCCATATGGAAAAGATGAGATTCAATAAAGCAAGATCAGAAAGAGGAAGGGAAAGACAATTTTTTTCCCATTGGTGTGTATGAAATGCATCCAAAAAGTTTTTTCCATGCAGCCATCATGTTTAGTCTGATAAAAGGACAACCTGTTTCTATCTACATCACTGGTTTTCAATCCTGTCCTCAGGCCTCCCCAACAGTCCAGATTTTCTGGATTACCGTGGATGAGAGCAGGTAGAATAACCATGTTTACAAATCAGCTGATTATTTCACCTGTGCTTTAGTTCAGGTATCCTCAAAATGTGGCCTGTTAGGGAGCCTGACATCAGGTTTACAAAACAGTGGTCTACATTGACTCCTAAATGGACATTAAACAACTGAGTATAATTACAATAGAATGGCTACTACTCACTATGCTATAGGTTTTCCTCCTGTGCCTACAGCTGTCTTCAAATTCATTCTCTTATTTTAACCCTTTACAAGTATCAGTTAGGGAAGTTCTGCATCATCACACTGGGTGCTGCCATCTTTGAGTTTATATTGGTTATTTAAATTTTAAACTGTGCAAAAAAAACTGCAAGAATGTAATGTTTCCACTCTCTATTATGTGAGCTAAACTGAAGTGAAAGGTACAGCTGTCGAAAAGCAGATCTGTGAAATTGCACTGCTCCTATCATAGGATGCAACAATACAGGAGTTACAAGATAGCAGCGCCCGGTATAAAATGCAGAGCATTGCCAGCTGGATTCTGTAATGAGTTACATTTAGAGAACAGCTTTAAAAAGAGCTTCAGGTACAGGAGGGAAAACAATTACATGATGAGTAGTAACCATGATACTGTAGTTGTACCCAGCAGTTTAATTAACCTCTCAAAAATCACTCAGTGCTAGTACCTTTAATTTTAATTGGTTGTAGATACTGGTAATTCCTAACTTTTTATGAGTTGTTTGTTAACAAATAGTTAACTTTCAAAACCAGAATTATGTTACCCATTATGATTTTTGTAAGTATTTTATCTTTTCATGACTTGGAACATGTATGTTTTCTGAATGGGTGAAATGTTTTTTTTTCTCTTATTTTACAGGTGTAAAGCAGTAATTGACAGCACGGGTAAACGAATAAGCTGCAGCCATCTCATTGTAGAAGACAGTTACCTTTCTGAAGATATATGTGCAGATATAAGTTACAAGTAATTATTAATTTACACTTTTTATTACCTCAGAATTTTTTAACTAATGTTTTTATACCATGAATTTTCTACAAGCATAATTCTTTTGACCCATAAAATATAAAGTAATTAGTCAACATACAAACTGCTGACTAACAAATGTCAATTTCATTACTTATTTTGTTTGCTTTTCTTGCAATTTAAATCTGAAAATAAATGTATCTGCATAAGCACCTACAACACAGACCACATAAATCTCAGAGGAACAGATCAGATTAATAATTTAACAGGGGTAAGACTGCAATATAATGACCCCTTTCCCCCAAAAAACTAAAACTAATAAGGAACATACAAACTGAATCAGACTGAAGCACAGCTTCCAAAAAATCTAGAGAAACTGAAAGAAAAAAAAACACCAGGAAACTTTTTAACAAACTCCAAGTGGCAAGAAACATAATTTATGATTACCTGATAAATTAATTTCTTTCATGGTGGTGAGAATCCACAATCCTTTTCTCTTGGGAATTACTCTTCTCTTCCACTAGGAGGAGGCAAATATTCCCAAACCCCAATAGCTCTATACAACCCCATATGGTGGAGTGTCCTAGTAGCAATCCTGAGTGGTCACATTCCTATAAACTCCAAAGGAAACCTTATCATTAATTTACAGCATTGGCAAAAGAAAATGTTGTTTTCTTACCCTTCATACTTAGTCACATACCTAAATTGCTGTGTTCATGATTCGGGAGCAATAGTTAGGACGTTCTGGGCCTTCAGTGGTGGCAACTATCAAGGCTACAGCTCCCCCCTGGAGACCAGGTTACCCATCCACCTCTGATCTGTTTTATTTGGAAATGCTGCACTGATATTTCAACCATTTTCGGTATTTCTCTGTTATTGCTCATTGAGGATTTTCTGACGCGATTCACTTATCTACAAACATGAAGGGCCAAGACCTGCTCCTGCCCATTGATGAGAGCTCCTCAAGAATTGAGGCACACCTGCAATCCCTTTTTGAGAGACTGCAGCTTCAAAGCTCCGCTGATACACCAAAACAGAAAACCTCTGAAATCTGATAATGCCAATCTCTTAGGTACTCAATCTGAAAATGGCATTAATAATGCTAAAATCAAGATATCGCCTTATGTTGAATACAGCGGATCCTCAATAAGGAATCCTCACTCTGTCTCAGCACATATCTTTTTATAAGATAGATCGTGTATGACTATTGCAACAAATTCCATTCTGGATCTAACTGCTGATGTGGCAAGTCTTTGGTCTGCACAACCCCCTTGGAATTTTGCTGTAGTAGATTTACCTGACTTTCTATTGTGCAAAATAGGAACATCACTACAGGAATAACATGAGGGACACTCTCAACCTTTGCGGAAAGTGGTGGGAGAACGATCCGTTCCCATGATCATATGTCCTACTAAACAGCTTTTCTTAAAGGGACATAATACTCATATGTTAAATCACTTGAAACTGATGCAGTATAACTGTAAAAAGCTGACAGGAAAATATCACCTGAGCATCTCTATGTAAAAAAGGAAGATATTTTACCTCACAATTTCCTCAGCTCAGCAGAGTAAGTTCTGTGTAAAAAGTTATACTCAGCTGCTCCCAGCTGCAGGTAAAAAAAAAAAAAAAAAATGAAGAAATGAACAGCAGCCAATCAGCATCAGCAGTGCTGAGATCATGAACTCTTACTGTGATCTCATGAGATTTGACTTAACTCTCATGAGATTTCATAGCAAGCTTCCTTTACCTGATTGGTGAAATAATATGAGAGTGCACGATGCTCAGCCCCTAAGATGTCCCAGGACAGACACACTAAAATGCTGCTTAGAAATCCTTTACAATGGGAGGTGGCTACTGAGGAACTTTTGAGGTAAAATATCTTTCTTTTTTACATAGAGATGTTCAGGAGATATTTTCTAGTCAGCTTTTTACAGCTATGCTGCATCACTTTCAAGTGTTTAAACATTTGGGTATTATGGCCCTTTAACAGCGGGGACTCAGTCCAGTATGTACTTCTATCACCGATGGAACTGTGATAAAAACTTAGCCACCTAATGCTGGATCCGCAGTGTATGGAGCAGTTCATTATCCGTGGCCTAAAAATGTTGTACTGGAACTTTTCTCACATAATATCCTTTCTAAGGCAAAGGGAGCAGATTGCAGACTTGCAAATAAAAAATCAATGTGGAGCAGACTGGATCGATAATACTTAAAGGGACATGAAACCCAAAAATTTTCTTTCATGATTTAGACAGAGCATACAATTTTAAACAACTTTCCAATTTACTTCTATTATTTAATTTGCTTCCATCTTTTGTTATCCTTTGCTGAAAGGTTTATTTAGGAAAGCTCAGGAGCAGCAGAGAAACCTAGGTTCTAGCCGCTGATTGGTGGCTGCATATATATATCGATTGTCATTGACTCACCCATGTATTCAGTTAGAAACCATTAGTTCATGGCTGCTCCTTCAACAAATGATACCAAGAGAATGAAAGAAATTAGATAATAGAAGTATATTAGAAAGATGTTTAAAATGGTATGTTCTACCTAAAATCATGAAAAACATTTTTTGGGTTTCATGTTCCTTTAAGATTTTCTTGACATAATTTAATGTATGCTTTTTGAGTTTCAGCCAAATTTATTTATTTAAGTATAGGATAGGGGTACTTTTCATAACTGGTACTTTCACATTTATAATGCTTATTATATTTATATCTGTTTAATTGTTATTATTTAGGGACCACATAAATATGCAATTAAAGGGATACTAACCCCACATTTTTTCTTTCATGATTCAGATAGAGCATGCAATTTTAAGCAACTTTCTAATTTACTCCTATTATCATTTTTTTTTTGTTATCATGATTTGAAAAAGCAGTAATAAAAGGTTAGGAGCCGGCCCATTTTTAGTTCAGCACCTTGGTAGAGCTTGCTGATTGGTTTGCTACATTTAGCCACAAATCAGCAAGTGCTACCCAGGTGCTGAACAAAAAATGGTCCAGCTCTAAAGCTTTACAGTACTGCTTTTTCAAATCAAGATAGCATGAGAACAAAGAAAAATTGATAATAGGAGTAAATTAGAAAGGTGCTTAAAATCTCAAGCTCTATCTAAATCATGAAAGAAAAAAATTGGGTTTAGTGTACCTTTAAAGAAGTAAATTCTCAACTATTTGCTAATATTTTATAGATACTAATTATATGACCTCACGGTCAGCGGCCGAGACTGCAAGCAAATGCTTTAATTAATTTATAATTTACATGCTATCCTCTATGCAATAGTGTATAGTATATGTCCGTTTTATAACAGCTTAAAGGGATAGTAAAACCCCAAATTTTCTTTTACGATTCAGATAGAACATACAATTTTAAACAACTTTCCAATTTAATTCTATTATCAAATGTTCTTTATTCTCTAGCTATCCATTGCTGAAAGGACAGCATTGCACTACAGACAGGAAGCTGAACATATCTATTTAGCCAATCACAAGAGACAAATGTGTGCAGGCACTAATTAGCAGCAGCTCCCACTAGTGTATGATATGTGTGTATTCATTTTTTAACAAGGGATACTAAGAGAACAAAGCACATTTGAAAATAGAAGTGAATTTAAGTGTCTTAAAATGACATGCTCTATCTGAATCATGCTAGTTTAATTTTGACTTTCCTATCCCTTTAAACAACAGACTCCCTTTATCCAATTAGGTGTATGCTAGTATTTAGATCCCATATCATCACATAGTTTTATCTATGTATGAGTTTATATTACTGTATCCTGCTTGTGTAAACATAGACTAGGCTTAAAACCTTGAAAGATCTTTAATTATATAGATCTAATAAACTTAGATAACCTTTGCTCAGCTCTTCCTCACTGATGCAATATATGTATTTATATTTTTTGTATTGGAAAATCAGATATTTACTTCAGCTTAATACAGGTCTTTTATGTTTTTTGGATTCTAATGGTTAACTGTTATATTTAATTTTATCATTGCATAGAACAATGGGGAATTCAAAAGTCAGTCTTTCACTCTTACTCTCTCTCCCTCACACACACACTCTCTCTCTCTCCCACACTCTCTCTCTCTCTCTCTCTCTCACACACTCACTCTCTCTCCCTCACACACTCACTCTCTCTCCCTCACACACTCACTTACACTCTCTCTCTCTCTCTCTTTCTCTCTCTCTCTCTCTCTCTCTCTCTCTCTCTGTCTCTCTCTCTCTCTCTCTCTCTCTCTCTCTCTCTCTTACACACACTCTCACACTCTCTCTCTTACTCTCACACTCTCTCTCACTCTCTAAAGTTTTATAACCGCCTTATTCTTAGTGCTCCAGACATAATGCTATGTTACATATTCTGAACTTGTAATCTGTTTTGAATATGACATACTTGTTTGTGAAATCAACCTAAAGCATTGTATTCTAATGTAATTTTATGCGGAAGATACCTCAATAAAAATAATTTTAAAAAATACCTCACACATAGCTCAGTCTTTACTTTGCCTCCCCTAGAGAATTGTTGAAGAATGAAAATGTGCATTTGATTCTTCAGAGAGAGGGGTTTTCAGTCTATATTGTGGCCCGGTTTCTCCTCAGAGTACACTGCTTGTCAAAGGGATGTATATGGGGTATATTTTATTTTTATTTTTTCACCTAATTCGTCGCAGGAACTTTTGCCTCCCTTTATGGATCTACAATATACTCCTATTCTATAACCTCTGCTGATATGTTTTAGTACTAGTTTGGCTTGTTTGCTAGTGGACGAGTGTCTTATCGGTAACTATATTTTTATTACATTTAGACACTCATTTAGCAATCAAAAACGATAGAACACAGCGATCCTCAAAAAAGCTTCTCCTTTATTTTCTCCATATGCGAAAAAATTAAAGCATACAAACTTAGGCAACAAACCTTAAAAACAAAAGTGCTGGTTTATCATGGCTAGGAACCAATCAGCCCTACATGTTTCGGATGGTTCCTTAATCATGGACATGATTGGCTGCCATTACACCCTGCCTAATACTGTATACCTGTAATTGTATCCCTATTGGTCTAACGATTCTAAGTGATTAACCCCTTCAGTACCTATGTTTGATATTTAACAATTAACCTATCTTAATGTAATGCTATTAATTAATTTAGCATCATCTTAAGTGCAATTAGAAATAACTGTATTGAGTATTGTGGCATAAGGTTGTAATTTAAACCCTCTCACCTTTATGATATGTATGAATCCTACACTACACCTCTGATTGCACAACGTAAGGATGTTTCATAAGAGTTATTAAGACTTGCTTACCATCATGTGCTTATATCCTGACATACAATTCATGTGATCATTGTTTAAATGCTAATGATCCTCCGTAAACTATCTGTTTGAAATAAATAGGTGTATTTTAATTTATACAAATACTAATATCCTTAACCCCTATCTAAGCAAGGGTGGGATAGATAAGGACCATAAAAAAATAATAGCAGTGATATCAATAAGATAACATTAAAGTTATCAAATCACTGGTTCTTCAAGTCAAATAGATTATGTGCACACGTTACTGTGTCCCTTAGTGTTCTCCAAATAGTGTCCCCAGGCTCATGGTGCTTGTTGTTTACACTCAAACATAGCTCCATATGCTTCAGAGCGCAATTTTTACCTTTTCCAGAAATTTATGACATCTGCCCCGATATTGAAGCCTTGGGGTCTCCTCGTCTTCAATGTAAAGATCCAAAATGCTTCACGTAGCATTAACCGTGTTGTCCTGTCCCCACCTCTTGGGGGGCTCCGAACACACTACAGAGAGGAAGAATGAGGCAGGCACAACTTGAAAAACCGCTTTAAATTCAAAACAGAAGGTGCTTTATTCGTATTCCATATAAAAGTTATACATGCAGACAGGCAAGGTGGACAAAAAGGTCTAACATGTTTCGCACCACCAGGGGTGCTTACTCATAGACTAATGTCTGTGTTTAAACTCCAACCCTTTATAGGGCAGGAAGCAGTCAAAATTAACCACTTCACGCCCCCAAAGGGAAAAAAAGAATAAAAACAACTACAACCAGGTGTGACACTGAAATTAGTTTGCCGTAATACAAAAAAGTAGTATACTTAGATTAACTCTCCATTGTAATAAAACATAAGAGAAATGTATAGAAACCTGTTGACAACATAGATAATGAAGATATATATTATTAATTATTCAACTACATACTGATACTAAAAAAGTGAAAAAAGTAAAGACATGATATACATTTTAAATTTGATCAGATATCCAAAATAATACAAATAAGTAATATATGTATATGATTATGATAATCCAATATACATTAACCATATGTATCAATTATCAATAAAATAATTTATATCGCATTCACGATTCATTCCATATGGTGAGCGAGTACACAATTTTAGGATCCAGTAGAGTTCCTTTCTTTCCAAAATCTTATCCCTGTTACCACCCCGCAAGGGTATTTTCGCTATATCTATAACCTGAAATGAGAGATTTGCTAGATTTGTGAAATGAAAATTATTGAAATGGTCTGCTACTGCAGAATCCTGACTGTAATTTTTAATGTCTCTAACATGCTCATTATATCGTGTTCTTACTGCTCTTGTTGTTTTACCTACATACTGCAAAAAACAAATTTTGCAGGTCAGCAGGTACACAACAAATGTAAAGCCACAATTGGCATAAAAGTCAATTGGATAAACTTTTTTATTAAATTTACAGACAAAATGATCTTCCTGTAATATATTAGGACAGGCTAAACAATTTCTTGTTCCACATTTAAAGTTTCCTTTTTTATTTAGCCAAGTACCTGCATGGTGGGAATACACTGTATCCGATTTCACCAAGCTTGGAGACAACATTTGTGCTAAAGTTTTAGATTTTCTCGATACAAATTTACAATTTTTAATGAATGGTTGTAAGATTTCATCTGCTTTCAAAAGATCTAAGTGTTTTTTTATGATATTAATTATCTGATCATACTGCTGACTATATGGTGTAGAAAACACTATAGCATCATCAAATTTTGTTTTTTTGTCTTGTTTTTTAACTACTATAGTATCATCATGATGTCTTACATTATTTCTCACATCCTCCAAATTTTTAAATTTATACCCTCTTTGGACCAATCTGTCCCTCAATTCGATAGATTGTTTTTCATAGATATCATTGGATTTTGTATTCCGTCTAATTCTTAAGAACTGTGACTTCGGAATTGAGTGTATAAGATGTTGTGGATGTTGTGATTTGAAATGTAGGATAGTATTGCCTGCTGTTGGCTTTCTATATGTTTTAGTAATGATGGAATTATTATCAATTTGTATACTTAAATCCAAATAGTTGATTTCTTTCAAATTGTATTCCCCTGTAAATTTTAAATTCAGTTCATTATTGTCACAAAAATGAAGGAATTCTTTAAAAATATTATCATCTAAAGGGATCTTAAAAATGAAAAGCAAATCATCAATATAGCGTGTATACAATTCAATTTTGTCGCTCCAGATATTGTTTGGTGAATAAAGGTAAAGTTGCTCCCACCATGCCACATAAATATTGGCAAACGAGGGGGCAAATTTTGCCCCCATCGCCGTGCCACATGTCTGTATATAAAACTCATTATCAAAAAGAAAATAGTTGTGAGACAACAAGAACTTTAAGATCTCACAAATATAATCCACTTGCTCCTGTGTATAAAGAGAATCCCTCTGCATAAAATATTTGACAGCTGTAATACCCTGACCCTGTGGGATGGAAGTATAAAGTGAGGTGATGTCAATGATGCCCCAAGAAAAATTGGGGTGCCACTGAGTATTCTCCAAAGTTAGAATAAGATGCGAGGTGTCCTGTAGGTAGCTCAACTGCGAAGTGGCAATAGGTTGTAAAATGGAATCTATCCATTCAGCTATAGGTTCAAAAAGTGAGCCAATTCCAGCCACAATCGGTCTACCCGGAGGACACCTCGCATCCTTATGAATCTTTGGCACATGATGAAATATTGGGCGTATGGGATTAGCAGGAACTAATGTATCAATGTCACTTTCTTCAAAGATGCCCAACAATATACCATCCCTTATAAGTTTTTCCAATTCTCTTTTAAAGGGTAAGGTAGGATCTCTTTGAAGTTTCTGATAGGTCCTATCATCAGATAGTTGTCTACATGCCTCATCAAAATAAGTGGTTTTATTCATAATGACAATACTGCCTCCTTTATCTGAGTTGCGAATTACTATGTTATTGTTATCTTGTAAAGATTTAACAGCTTTTCGCTCTTTATTCGTCAGATTTAAGGAGGCAGTACTTGTCCCTACATTTTCCTCCAATGCCATTATATCCTTTTGCACAGCTTTCTGAAAGGCATTAATTAGGGGTCCCCTATAATTAGTAGGATAGAAACTTGAATGTTTTTTTCTAGGTTTTGGGAAGGAGGATGATTGGAATTGTTGATTCTCATCACTATACATGTTAACTAAAGTTGTAATGGTACATGCATCCTCAAAGTTAACATGAATATTCCTGTTGAATTGCTGTGGGTTTTCCACATCTCCCAGTGAGAAATCATCACTATGTTTGTTTAAAGCAAAAAACCTCTTCAGGGTTAATTTGCGCACAAATTTATTAATATCTAGGAGTGTGGAAAAACCAGAGAAATTACTTGTTGGGGCAAATCCCAAACCTTTTGAAAGTACATTTTTTTCATGCTCATCCAAAACATAGTCAGATATATTAACAATACTCAGTCCATATTTTTTACAACCTGCAATAGGTTGAATATTATTCAAAGAATCATCAGTAATTAATGTCCCCTCTTTTTCTTGCTCTTTTCTTTTCCTCTTGTTCCTCCATCTTCTCCTTCTTCTCTGTTTTTTTGATTTTTTTGTAAATTTCTTCTCGTCTTCGGTATGGACTTCAGAGGTTCCTCGTCTACTTCTTCCACAGAGGATTCCTGTAAAAAAGAGGAAGAAGGGGAAACAGAAAGAGAAGAAGAAGGAGACATGGAGCTGGTTGAAATACATGTGCTTCTAGCACTGGCATCAGAGTCCGTGGATTCACCCTCATCTGTGCTAAACACCACCTTGCGATTGCCTTTATTTTCTCCAACATAGGTGTGTCCGGTCCACGGCGTCATCCTTACTTGTGGGATATTCTCTTCCCCAACAGGAAATGGCAAAGAGCCCAGCAAAGCTGGTCACATGATCCCTCCTAGGCTCCGCCTACCCCAGTCATTCTCTTTGCCGTTGTACAGGCAACATCTCCACGGAGATGGCTTAGAGTTTTTTAGTGTTTAACTGTAGTTTTTATTATTCAATCAAGAGTTTGTTATTTTAAAATAGTGCTGGTATGTACTATTTACTCAGAAACAGAAAAGAGATGAAGATTTCTGTTTGTATGAGGAAAATGATTTTAGCACCGTAACTAAAATCCATGGCTGTTCCACACAGGACTGTTGAGAGCAATTAACTTCAGTTGGGGGAACAGTGTGCAGTCTCTTGCTGCTTGAGGTATGACACATTCTAACAAGACGATGTAATGCTGGAAGCTGTCATTTTTCCCTATGGGATCCGGTAAGCCATGTTTATTACGATGGTAAATAAGGGCTTCACAAGGGCTTATTAAGATTGTAGACTTTTCTGGGCTAAATCGATTCAGTTTTAAAACATATTTAGCTTTGAGGAATCATTTTATCTGGGTTTTATTGATATTATAATATCGGCAGGCACTGTATTAGACACCTTATTTCTCTGGGGCTTTCCCAAAGCATAAGCAGAGCCTCATTTTCGCGCCGGTGTGGCGCACTTGTTTTTGAGAGGCATGGCATGCAGTCGCATGTGAGAGGAGCTCTGATACTTAGAAAGACTTTCTGAAGGCGTCATTTGGTATCGTATTCCCCTTTGGGCTTGGTTGGGTCTCAGCAAAGCAGATACCAGGGACTGTAAAGGGGTTAAAGTGTTAAAACGGCTCCGGTTCCGTTATTTTAAGGGTTAAAGCTTCCAAATTTGGTGTGCAATACTTTTAAGGCTTTAAGACACTGTGGTGAAAATTTGGTGAATTTTGTACAATTCCTTCATGTTTTTTCGCAATTGCAGTAATAAAGTGTGTTCAGTTTAAAATTTAAAGTGACAGTAACGGTTTTATTTTAAAACGTTTTTTGTACTTTATTATCAAGTTTATGCCTGTTTAACATGTCTGAACTACCAGATAGACTGTGTTCTGAATGTGGGGAAGCCAGAATTCCTGTTCATTTAAATAAATGTGATTTATGTGATAATGACAATGATGCCCAAGATGATTCCTCAAGTGAGGGGAGTAAGCATGGTACTGCATCATTCCCTCCTTCGTCTACACGAGTCTTGCCCACTCAGGAGGCCCCTAGTATATCTAGCGCGCCAATACTGCTTACTATGCAACAATTAACGGCTGTAATGGATAATTCTGTCAAAAACATTTTAGCCAAAATGAACCCTTGTCAGCGTAAGCGTGGCTGCTCTGTTTTAGTTACTGAAGAGCATGACGACGCTGATATTAATATCTCTGAAGGGCCCCTAACCCAATCTGAGGGGGCCAGGGAGGTTTTGTCTGAGGGAGAAATTACTGATTCAGGGAACATTTCTCAACAGGCTGAACCTGATGTAATTGCATTTAAATTTAAGTTGGAACATCTCCGCATTCTGCTTAAGGAGGTATTATCCACTCTGGATGATTGTGAAAAGTTGGTCATCCCAGAGAAACTATGTAAAATGGACAAGTTCCTAGAGGTGCCGGAGCTCCCAGAAGCTTTTCCTATACCCAAGCGGGTGGCGGACATTGTTAATAAAGAATGGGAAAGGCCCGGTATTCCTTTCGTCCCTCCCCCCATATTTAAAAAATTGTTTCTTATGGTCGACCCCAGAAAGGACTTATGGCAGACAGTCCCCAAGGTCGAGGGAGCGGTTTCTACTTTAAACAAACGCACCACTATACCCATAGAGGATAGTTGCGCTTTCAAAGATCCTATGGATAAAAAATTAGAAGGTTTGCTTAAAAAGATGTTTGTTCAGCAGGGTTACCTTCTACAACCAATTTCATGCATTGTCCCTGTCACTACAGCCGCATGTTTCTGGTTTGATGAACTGATAAAGGCGCTCGATAGTGATTCTCCTCCTTATGAGGAGATTATGGACAGAATCAATGCTCTCAAATTGGCTAATTCTTTCACCCTAGACGCCACTTTGCAATTGGCTAGGTTAGCGGCTAAGAATTCTGGGTTTGCTATTGTGGCGCGCAGAGCGCTTTGGTTGAAATCTTGGTCGGCTGACGCGTCTTCCAAGAACAAGCTACTAAACATTCCTTTCAAGGGGAAAACGCTGTTTGGCCCTGACTTGAAAGAGATTATCTCGGATATCACTGGGGGTAAGGGCCACGCCCTTCCTCAGGATCGGCCTTTCAAGGCGAAAAATAGACCCAATTTTCGTCCCTTTCGTAAAAACGGACCCGCCCAAAGTGCTACGTCCTCTAAGCAAGAGGGTAATACTTCTCAAGCCAAGCCAGCTTGGAGACCAATGCAAGGCTGGAACAAGGGAAAGCAGGCCAAGAAGCCTGCCACTGCTACCAAGACAGCATGAAATATTGGCCCCCGATCCGGGACCGGATCTGGTGGGGGGCAGACTCTCTCTCTTCGCTCAGGCTTGGGCAAGAGATGTTCTGGATCCCTGGGCGCTAGAAATAGTCTCCCAGGGTTATCTTCTGGAATTCAAGGGACTTCCCCCAAGGGGGAGGTTCCACAGGTCTCAGTTGTCTTCAGACCACATAAAAAGACAGGCGTTCTTACATTGTGTAGAAGACCTGTTAAAAATGGGAGTGATTCATCCTGTTCCACTAAGAGAACAAGGGTTGGGGTTCTACTCCAATCTGTTCATAGTTCCCAAAAAAGAGGGAACGTTCAGACCAATCTTAGATCTCAAGATCTTAAACAAGTTTCTCAAGGTTCCATCTTTCAAGATGGAAACCATTCGAACTATTCTTCCTTCCATCCAGGAGGGTCAATTCATGACCACGGTGGATTTAAAGGATGCGTATCTACATATTCCTATCCACAAGGAACATCATCGGTTCCTAAGGTTTGCATTCCTGGACAAACATTACCAGTTCGTGGCGCTTCCTTTCGGATTAGCCACTGCTCCAAGGATTTTCACAAAGGTACTAGGCTCCCTTCTAGCGGTGCTAAGACCAAGGGGCATTGCAGTAGTACCTTACCTGGACGACATTCTGATTCAAGCGTCGTCCCTTCCTCAAGCAAAGGCTCACACGGACATTGTCCTGGCCTTTCTCAGATCTCACGGCTGGAAAGTGAACGTGGAAAAGAGTTCTCTATCCCCGTCAACAAGGGTTCCCTTCTTGGGAACAATTATAGACTCTTTAGAAATGAGGATCTTTCTAACAGAGGCCAGAAAAACAAAACTTCTAGACTCTTGTCGGATACTTCATTCCGTTCCTCTTCCTTCCGTAGCTCAGTGCATGGAAGTGATCGGGTTGATGGTAGCGGCGATGGACATAGTTCCTTTTGCGCGCATTCATCTAAGACCATTACAACTGTGCATGCTCAGTCAGTGGAATGGGGACTATACAGACTTGTCTCCGAAGATACAAGTAAATCAGAGGACCAGAGACTCACTCCGTTGGTGGCTGTCCCTGGACAATCTGTCTCAAGGGATGACGTTCCGCAGACCAGAGTGGGTCATTGTCACGACCGACGCCAGTCTGATGGGCTGGGGCGCGGTCTGGGGATCCCTGAAAGCTCAGGGTCTTTGGTCTCGGGAAGAATCTCTTCTACCGATAAATATTCTGGAACTGAGAGCGATATTCAATGCTCTCAAGGCCTGGCCTCGGCTAGCGAGGACCAAGTTCATACGGTTTCAATCAGACAACATGACAACTGTTGCGTACATCAACCATCAGGGGGGAACAAGGAGTTCCCTAGCGATGGAAGAAGTGACCAAAATCATTCTATGGGCGGAGTCTCACTCCTGCCACCTGTCTGCTATCCACATCCCAGGAGTGGAAAATTGGGAAGCGGATTTTCTGAGTCGTCAGACATTGCATCCGGGGGAGTGGGAACTCCATCCGGAAATCTTTGCCCAAGTCACTCACCTGTGGGGCATTCCAGACATGGATCTGATGGCCTCTCGTCAGAACTTCAAAGTTCCTTGCTACGGGGCCAGATCCAGGGATCCCAAGGCGGCTCTAGTGGATGCACTAGTAGCACCTTGGACCTTCAAACTAGCTTATGTGTTCCCGCCATTTCCTCTCATCCCCAGGCTGGTAGCCAGGATCAATCAGGAGAGGGCGTCGGTGATCTTGATAGCTCCTGCGTGGCCACGCAGGACTTGGTATGCAGATCTGGTGAATATGTCATCGGCTCCACCTTGGAAGCTACCTTTGAGACGAGACCTTCTTGTTCAGGGTCCGTTCGAACATCCGAATCTGGTTTCACTCCAGCTGACTGCTTGGAGATTGAACGCTTGACTTTATCGAAGCGAGGATTCTCAGATTCTGTTATCGATACTCTTGTTCAGGCCAGAAAGCCTGTAACTAGAAAGATTTACCACAAAATTTGGAAAAAATATATCTGTTGGTGTGAATCTAAAGGATTCCCTTGGGACAAGGTTAAGATTCCTAGGATTCTATCCTTCCTTCAAGAAGGATTGGAAAAAGGATTAGCTGCTAGTTCCCTGAAGGGACAGATTTCTGCCTTGTCGGTATTACTTCACAAAAAGCTGGCAGCTGTGCCAGATGTTCAAGCCTTTGTTCAGGCTCTGGTCAGAATCAAGCCTGTTTACAAACCTTTGACTCCTCCTTGGAGTCTCAATTTAGTTCTTTCAGTTCTTCAGGGGGTTCCGTTTGAACCCTTACATTCCGTTGATATTAAGTTATTATCTTGGAAAGTTTTGTTTTTAGTTGCGATTTCTTCTGCTAGAAGAGTCTCAGAATTATCTGCTCTGCAGTGTTCTCCTCCTTATCTGGTGTTCCATGCAGATAAGGTGGTTTTACGTACTAAACCTGGTTTTCTTCCAAAAGTTGTTTCTAACAAAAACATTAACCAGGAGATTATCGTACCTTCTCTGTGTCCAAAACCAGTTTCAAAGAAGGAACGTTTGTTGCACAATTTGGATGTTGTTCGCGCTCTAAAATTCTATTTAGATGCTACAAAGGATTTTAGACAAACATCTTCCTTGTTTGTTGTTTATTCAGGTAAAAGGAGAGGTCAAAAAGCAACTTCTACCTCTCTCTCTTTTTGGATTAAAAGCATCATCAGATTGGCTTACGAGACTGCCGGACGGCAGCCTCCCGAAAGAATCACAGCTCATTCCACTAGGGCTGTGGCTTCCACATGGGCCTTCAAGAACGAGGCTTCTGTTGATCAGATATGTAGGGCAGCGACTTGGTCTTCACTGCACACTTTTACCAAATTTTACAAGTTTGATACTTTTGCTTCTTCTGAGGCTATTTTTGGGAGAAAGGTTTTGCAAGCCGTGGTGCCTTCCATTTAGGTGACCTGATTTGCTCCCTCCCTTCATCCGTGTCCTAAAGCTTTGGTATTGGTTCCCACAAGTAAGGATGACGCCGTGGACCGGACACACCTATGTTGGAGAAAACAGAATTTATGTTTACCTGATAAATTTCTTTCTCCAACGGTGTGTCCGGTCCACGGCCCGCCCTGGTTTTTTAATCAGGTCTGATAATTTATTTTCTTTAACTACAGTCACCACGGTACCATATGGTTTCTCCTATGCAAATATTCCTCCTTAACGTCGGTCGAATGACTGGGGTAGGCGGAGCCTAGGAGGGATCATGTGACCAGCTTTGCTGGGCTCTTTGCCATTTCCTGTTGGGGAAGAGAATATCCCACAAGTAAGGATGACGCCGTGGACCGGACACACCGTTGGAGAAAGAAATTTATCAGGTAAACATAAATTCTGTTTTTTAGTATAGATTTGGGTTGTCCCTGGTCTTGTTGTGTATCATGTGCACTCTTATTTCCAATATTTCTATTGCCTTTTTTGTTGTTATATATATTCCTTCTGTGCACATTTTGTTTGCGTACTGCTGCCCAATTGTATACTTGATTTTGTTCATAATCCTCCTTATCTCGCAGAAATTTTTTACCCTTTCTGGTAGCCTGATCTCCATCAAATTTATCAATTGATTCATCCATTTTCTTTTTATATGTGATGAATTTAGTGTTTTTCTCATAATTTTTCAAACCCTCTTTAGCTATTTTCAATGGGTCCTCCAATTTAATGCGCTTCTTTTCTTTAACTCTTATAAGGATATCAATTAATGTTAGAGAGCATTGTGTGAGTGCCATATTCCAATCCTCTTGATCTTGTTCATCTTCAAACTCAAAAGAGGGATATTTTTTTATGCGTAGGCCTCTGGGAATGCGTTTACAATCCCTATATTTTTGGAAAGCTATGACATCCCACATAAGTCTTAAGTCAGTGCATAGTAAATGTTCCAGTCTTTTAAAGGTTTTCTTAATGTCTTGTTGGTCTCTTTGCTCAGCCTCCAACTCCTCTGCAAAGATTTTGTCAAAGAATGTTTGTCTTGTTTTAGTATCAAAAACTGCATGTTGATACTGTGTATCCCATGCAAGCTGTTCATTATCAGCAGTTTCTATATCATTATTCAAAAGAGTAATTGCTGCTAAGTTACTGGCATCAGTGTCTACACCTGCCATGTCTGCTATGTATGCGGTATTTTTTACACAGTAGTCAGGATAATTATATTTTTTAGTCCGGTGGATATGTCTTTAAGCAATCCTATCAGCAATGTTTAATAACAAGGTGCGGTATGCAATTATCAGGTTATTTGCAATTTCTATGATAAAAATGTGTCACGGCAATAGGAAAAAAAGGAAAGAAAAAACCTCTTACTTTTCTCGTCGTGATCAGTTCCGTCTGTACCGCATAACTTGGTGAAAATGTTTGCCGATATCCACTGTCTGAGTCCGGTCAGGCGGTGAGGGAGATCCGTGTATTCGTGAAAGGAGAAATGACCGCAACCGGAACAAGCAGTGTTGAAGCCGGAAGTCCAAAACACAGAGTGGACTCAACCTGAGAAGCTGGTGTGCCGTAGCCAATTGCGGCGGATCAAAACCGCAAAACAATACAGAGAGGAAGAATGAGGCAGGCACAACTTGAAAAACCGCTTTAAATTCAAAACAGAAGGTGCTTTATTCGTATTCCATATAAAAGTTATACATGCAGACAGGCAAGGTGGACAAAAAGGTCTAACATGTTTCGCACCACCAGGGGTGCTTACTCATAGACTAATGTCTGTGTTTAAACTCCAACCCTTTATAGGGCAGGAAGCAGTCAAAATTAACCACTTCACGCCCCCACCTGCCATGAAAAGTGATGTTACATCACCACCATGTGCAGTTATGAAATGTTGTGAGAGTCCAGAGCACTCATTATCATGGGAGATGTCATTAAGATGCTCCCTTATTCTGGAGCGTGCTTCCCTAGTTGTACATCCGACATACTGCCCATTGCATAATGAGCATTCTACCAAATAGATCACAAAGGTGGTCCTACAGTTGGTACAGTTGGCAAGATCAAAAACCTGGTTCGTCGTCTTTGATTGAAAACGGGAAGTTACCTTGCAATGTTGGCATGCTATGCATTTGGAATGGTGGCATTTAAAATGCCCTTTCACACTCAAGCAGCTGCTGCTGGTCTTAACCTTGTCCCATAGTACACTTGGTGCTACCAAGTTACCTATTGTGCATGTGCGCCTTCATACAAAGTTGCATCCCTTAGATACATAATCTTTTAAGCTGTCTTCTGCTGTAAGAATGGGCAGATGTTTACAAATTATGTTAGTAATGTCATTTAGCAATGTTTTCTGCACTTTTTATAGTTAGTTATATATTTGTTAATATATATGGCCCTGGGGCTGTTACTTTTCACTACTCCCTTGCTGTTTTGTGCACGTCTCTTTTTTTTGGCATGCTAAGTTTTTTGCGTGTCTGCCTCTGGTTTACAAGCGTCAGGGTTGCGCACGTTGGCTTAACTCTCTTCGGGTTAGTGCACGTCCTTTTAGTGTTTCTATAGTTTACCCGTGCAACAGTTTACGCCTGGCAGGTTAGTGCACATCCCTTTAGTCTTATATAGTTTACACGTGCATCGGATTACATATGTCTGGTCATATTTAGATTTGTTAATGTAATCAGACCAATCTAATGTTGTTTCTCTGGGTACTAAAGCACCTACTGTTTGTTCATTACAGGGTAATGCTGATATAGTGTCTCCTACCATGAAAAAATGTTTTCAAGGCTTCAGTTTCTGAAGCGTTGGCTGCTCTCCCACCTTTAAACAAGCGTAAAAGGTCAGTTCAGATTTTACATTCTACAAGTGCTATGTGTCCTGAGACCAGAGATACTGGTTTGTCTTCTGATGTTAAAACTGATATTTCCTCTTTTTTGTTTAAAGTTAAACATATTCATTTTCTTTTAAAGTATGTCTTAATTACTTTAGGGATTAACCAACCTAAAGTTTCTGATGATAAGTCTTGTAATTGATTAAATTACATTTTTAAGAATGTTGTTAATATCCCTGAGGTTTTCCCTGTATCTGATGCCGTCTCTGACATGAATTCTAGGTAATGGTCTAAGCCAAGTAATTATTTTAATCCTTCTGCAAGGTCTAAAAAGTTATATCCTTTACCTGCTGCTAATTTAGATTTATGGGAAATGGTTCACAAGGTGGATAGGGTCATTTCCACTCTGGCTAAACGTACTACTATTCCTTTGGGAGGCAGTACTTCTTTTAAGGACCCTTTAGCCAGAAAGTTAGATTTATTTTTTTTTCATAAAGGGACCTTTTTAAATGCAGGTTCTATTCTCATGACATCTATTTATATTACTGATGTAGCTGTTGCTTCTACTTACTGGTTGTCTAGTCTTTCAGCTGTATTCTGATGAATTTGCTAGTGTAAATCTATTGGGTTTGCTTCAGAGTACCAATTCTTTTATTTGTGATGCTCTTTTTGAGATTATGAAGATTAATGTCAAAAGCATGTCTTTGTGTCCTAATCCTAAAACTGCTTTGGAGAGATCTTTGCATTATTTGGATGTTAGAGCATTGAAATATTACATGCTACTAAGGATTTTAGACAAATTTCCAGAGGCCTCTGCTGTTTCTTTAGCCTCTTGGTTAAAACTTTTGATTCACAAATCTTATTTGGAGGCAGGTCAGTCTCCAACACAGCAAATTGCTGCTCATTCTACTAATTCTTCTTGTGCTTGTAAGAATGAGGCTTCGGTTGACCAAATTTGCAAGGCAGCTACTTGGTCTTCTTTGCATACTTTTACTAAATTCTACCATTTTGATGTTTTTGCTTCTTCTGAAGCAGCCTTTGGTAGAAAGGTTCTTCAGGCTTCTATCTCAGTTTGATTTTTGCACCTGTTTGACTTATTTTAAGTGCATTAAAAAATATTACTTGTGGACTCCACAGCTTGGGTATTAGTTCCCAAGAGTAAATGACCATGGACTCTCAAAACCTGTATGAAAGAAAACATAATTTGTGCTTACCTGATAAATGTGTTTCTTTCATTGTGGTGAGAGTCCACGAGACACCACCCATGTGTTTTTGGGGTTAGTTTTTTTCTTCAGCTCATCATCTTTTTTTTTTCTGCTCTTTTTATTGCTCTTATTCATTTTTTACCTCACATGCTTGGCTATACGTTAGACTGAGGTATGTGTGAGTTTTTTTTTTTTAGAGCTCTTAGGGTTTGGGAACCTTTGCCTTTTTAGCAGCTGTGCTTCAGACTGATTAAGTTTGTATGTTCCTTATTATTTTTATTTTTTTGGGGTGACGGGGTCTTTTAATATTACAGTTTTACCCCTGTTAAAATATTAATCTGATCTGTTCCTCTAAAATGTATGCTGTCTGTGTTCTAGGTGCTTATGCAGATACATTTATTTTCAGTTTTAAATTGCAGGAAAAGCAAACCAAACTAGATCACAGAATTTGCTTTTTGATCTCTCTAGGGAGTGTGGAAAAAGCCACCATTTTTCCACAAAAGCAAGAGATGTTTAATGACTCTTTAATGGGATGACTTGTAAGTTCACAGAAATGTATTGCATCATTTTTGATGTTACTTCTTTCATGGAGTCCATTGTTTTTAACACAAGAGAAGGAATATAGACTGTACAAATTCCCAGTGTTAAAGAGACATAATGCTTTCAGTACGTTAATTATGTGTTAATCCCCTGCACAGTGTTAACTGCATAGTTTAAAGTCAGCTCTAGAGTGGTAATAGAGATCAATCCTGAGCTGAACATGGCCAGTGATGGGCAGCTCCATTAAATTATTATTGACTCACAGACCCATGTTCATCTCAGGACCACTCTTGAGTACAAGAATACATTAAAGCACTTTCTTAAAGTGAATGCAATGTTTAATGAATAAGTGCACATTTTTTAAAAATACTATTAAAAACAGAGGTACTTTCAGCGTTTTTTTTTTTTTAATACTTACCTTTTCTTTAGCAAACTGGCGATCCCCCGCCCGCTTATCATGCTGTACTTAGCACAACGAAACCGGTTTCCTCCATCACGGAGTGGCCTCACTAGATGAACGCTCTGGGGTGCACACCATTATTGGAGGAAGCTGGTTTCATCATTGCTGAGGTAAGTAGAGAGGCGCTGCGGGCAGAGAATCGCCGGTCCGGGTTTGCTAAAGAAAAAGTTAAGAGTTTTAAAAAAAAAAAAAAATGAATTGTAAAGTTTAATGAATGAAAGGGCCCCTGTTTTTAATAGTATTCTTAAAATCCGGGCACTTATTCATTCAAATTTACATTCACTTTAATGTAGCTTTATGTCTATTTAATGGCCAGCTGCAAGGACAAAATTCAACCACATTTTACAAACAAGAGAAAACCGTGCACACTCCTTAATTTTACTTGATAATGGGGATTTTAGTACCATGTTTTAGTCAAAGCATGTCAACTCACCTGCCTACTTCAATGTGAATATAACGCATGCATTTAAATATGTGATTAATTTAAAGGGACATTGTATGCCCCATATTTTATGTATATAAATGAACCAGTTAAACATGTACAAATGTTTTTTATTTAAAAAAAGGGTAAGTGAAAACTGTTTAAACTTCAAGGGAAACTAACCGGAAGGGCATGACTGGATGCAATACCCATAGAAAAAGTTTGTTTATTCAGCACAGGACACTAAAGTCAAAATTTAACTTTCATGATTCAGATAGAACTTGCAGTTTTAAGAGACTTTGCAATATGCGTCTATTATCAAATTGTGCACATTCTATTTATAGGCACACTTTGAGACAACAGCTACTACTGAGCATGTGCAAGAGTTCACAGTGTATTGGTATATGAGACTGTGATTGGCTGATGGCTGTCACATGATACAGAGTGGCAGAAGATTGTAGTAAATTCTGAACTGTGTCAGAAATCTACTGCTCATTTACTTACATAGTAAGTGCTATTGTATTGCTTTTTCTATTATGCTCTTGCTGCTTTTTGCAATTCTACTGTAAAGGACCATTAAGCACAGTAGAATTACCTAATCTACAAATACATCATAAAAAGACAATACAAAAGCACTTAGTTTGAATTACAAATGAGTAGTAGATTTTTTCTCACAAATTTCAAAGTTCTATTTTTTTGATGCGACAGCCATCAGCCAATAACAAAATGTATATACCTATATTCTGTGAATTGTTGCACAGGTTTAGTATGGGTCTGTGGCCTCAAAAAGTGTGTGTGTGTATAAAAAGATTGTGTATATTTAGATACCGGAAGTGAATTGTTTTTTTATTTTTACTTTAGTGTTCCTTTTATTAAAAAAAAAACCTTTTTCTTCTTAAAAGGGAAGAGTCCACAGCTGCATTCATTACTTTTGGGAATTCAGAACCTGTCCACCAGGAGGAGGCAAAGACACCCCAGCCAAAGGCTTAAAGGGACACTGAACCCAATTTTTTTTCTTTCGTGATTCAGATAGAGCATGCAATTTTAAGCAACTTTCTAATTTACTCCTATTATCAAATTTTCTTCATTCTCTTGGTATGTTTATTTGAAAAGCAAGAATGTAAGTTTAGATGCCGGCCCATTTTTGGTGAACAACCAGGGTTGTCCTTGCTGATTGGACAGCACCAATAAACAAGTGCTGTCCATGGTTCTGAACCAACAATTTGCTGGCTCCTTAGCATAGATGCCTTTTTCAAATAAAGATAACAAGAGAACGAAGAACAATTGATAATAGAAGTAAATTAGAAAGTTGCTTAAAATGGCATGCTCTATCTGAATCATGAAAGAAAAAAATTGGGTTCAGTGTCCCTTTAAGTACCTCCCCCAGTCATTCTTTGCCTCTTGTCACAGGAGGTTAGCAGAGAAATGTACAGAAGTTCAAGTCTCTTATGGAGGTTAGTACTCTTCGCAATCGGACTGGAGTTTTAAGTAATCCGGTCAGTCTCTCAGTAAGAGCATGGATGAAAGTTAGAGTCCGGACATGCAGGGAAAGTTTTCCTGCAAACCCATCCCGACTTATATTAACAGCTCCTATGGTAATCAGCGTTGACGAGTTTCGCTGCCTACCTTTCTTCACTCAAGTCCATGTCAGAAGCGAGGCTACTATCTGTCACACTTAAAGGGCCGTGTTCCTGTTCCACGGCGTAGATTCCGGTAAGATCGTTTTATGTTATTTTGATATGTGAATGTATTGTTAGCGAAACAAGGTAGGGTCCCAGTGGGACTCCTGTTATCTTAAATAAGGAATCATGGGTTAATATCTCCTGAGGGGGGTTATTGAACAGGGGGGACTTTTAATCATGTTTGTTATATGGTTCTATCTGCAAATGTGTAGCTTTACTCAGGCTCATGGGCTTTACGGATCATAACGACCTTCTTTTAATGACACAATCTTTTCAGATTTATGCGCCCTTTTCTGACTGGCACAGTGCACCTTGTGACAGATAAGGTTACATTGTTTTTCACTTCCGTATGCTGACTGTGCGACCGAGAGAGCCTAACTCGTGGGTTGTCTGGTTCACAGGAGGTGGTAAGTGCCCCAGCCATTGGGGGTGTTAAAGGGTGCCAGTTAGTTTTATCTTTTTGTAATCTCAAGAATATGGAGGATTCTGATATGCACAACACGGATGTGTCTTGTGATGAATATGAAATGGCCCGGGTAATTAATGCCCATCAGTTATGTTCCGGGTGCCTTTCTAGAGTACTCTCTCCTCCTGAGTCTGGGAGCTTATAGTGCGTTGAGCCATCCGCCTCTGAGGTTTCTATGACCCATAAGGCGCGTGCCCAAGACCCTTTCCCGGCTACGCACGCAGGTGTCCATTTGGCCTTCACTCCTTCTCCGGAGAGTGGTCTGTTGCCGCCGGAGGTTACGGCACAGTTACGCATGGCCATTTCTATGGCACTGTCTCATTTATATCTCCCAAGTGAAGTATTTCTCCGATACGATCTGTGCTTCGGTAACCTAGGTCCATCGAGCATGGGATCGCCCGATTCAGTCCGGCCTTCCAGGGAAACGTTGGCCCCTGAGGCTTTAGGGGCCCCAATCTTGGAGCCGAGCTCTCCAGTAGATTCGGCGAGGGTTGATTTTGCCTTCCGTTATAGGCTGGCTCGCTTTAGGGTTCTTTTAAGACATGTTTTGACAATGTTAGAGGATCCCATTTTTTTTATATGTTTTTCGGTTCCTTTTCTCAGCTTGGATGAATGGGGCCTATACTCGGTTGGTCCTGTTGTCGTTCTCATTTACCTTGGGCGTTCACCCGATAGGTGCTGCCTTTCATTTTATTTTTGATCTGGATGGATGTGTTTAATTTGTTTTTTCCTTGAGCTCAGATCTGTTAGATTTCGTTTTTATGAATGTTCTTCTCTGGAACCGATTCTTGCGACTCATGGTCGCGTGGGCACTCCCTCGGGAGTTGTGCAAATTTTTTTGGAACTTGAACAGTTCCAGGGTGCTCTTATACCAGGCTGGTACTGGTCAGGCGCTTTTTCAGCTGTTACCAGGGTTCATGTCACCTTCGTGGTGCTGAGGATACCTCTAGGCCTATTCTATGGACTCCTGCTTGGATCCTACTGATGTATGAGGCCTTTCGTTTATATGCAGCTTCTCTGGACGGAGAGTTGTGCGTATCACTCTAAGGGTGGTCGGTTCGGGTTACTCGCCTGGGCTATGATTCTGCTTCTGCAGACGACTCTCTAGGTTCTTCAGGTCCCTGGGTCTTAGAACTGTTATTTCCTTTAAATGGAAGTTGGGAGATGTGTGTGACCTGTTTGGTCTGATGTGCCGGGTGATTAACGTTTGGTTTCACTCAACGTTCTTCCGGACGCTGACTCGTTAACCTAATGCTCTCTTTCTTGCGATGGCGGAGCTTCATCTTTCCCTACTTTTGGGGGAGATAGTCTGGTTGGGTGTGCGGGCATGTTTTTCTCTGTTCCGAGTCATGTTACTCTGAGAGGTGGTGTGCAGGAGTTCCCTGCCTTCTGTGGGAGTTGCAGCTCCAGCGTTTGCCTGCTCAAGGTAGTTTTCCTTGAATAATAGCTTTTTTGCGTCCTCAATGTTACGCTAGCCTTGGGACTTGTCAGTAGCGGTATCGAGGTTGGGTACAAAGGGCAGTCCTTCGAGAGTCGAGCAGTTGTCCCTTTTTTCCTAGATACTCCGTTTGGAGTTTCGTGGGCGATGCCTTGCGTTATTTCTCTGAGATGGCGAGCAGGGCCCTGGATTATCATTTCCTTCGGGTATTGATGTTACCCTGCCTGTGTGTGTATCACGTGTTGCCGCTTGCCTACGAGATTTCTTGCAATCCATTTCACTTGATACTGATTCTCAGACTGTTCAGGAGTCCTTTGTGACTCTTGAGTTTAAGGCTATCTAGATCACCAGATTTACAAACTTTTGAGGTGCGATCCTCCTTGGAGGAGGCAGTTAGGGTTCTCTCTGAGATTGGATCTTTTCATCGTCCATTGTCAAGAACCCTGGCCTAGTCCTCGTCTCTCCATGGATGGGTGTGGACAGTTCGGTTCTCACTTGAAGTTGTGGTTCCGTGAGCCCTCTTGGTGGGGCTGGGGCTCTATGAGAGATGCCTTTGTGACTGTGGCTCAGTCTTTAGGCCTTTCTGACGTTCCCTACTTGTCTCCTGGTGCATTCATGATCTTCCTGTAGACTCCAGGTGCTTTTCAACTGGGTTGGCGATGTGGCCGAGGGGTCTCGCCTCTATGGTAGGGTTTTTTCTCCTGTTCATTCCCTTCTCTTCCAGAGTAGGGTTTGGTTTCTCCTGGTTTGGAATTACCTTAGTATGCTAGCTCAGCATACTATTGCACTGTGGCTACTCTGCACTGTAGCCAACCAAGGGTTGCAAGTTCGATCTCCGGCAAGGTCTACTCAGCCTTCCTTCTTTCGAGGTTGATAAGATGAGCAGCGCCTGGAGTCCCTTGCTTTACAAGAACATTCATGTTTTACTGGAACCATCAACAGCGATTTGCTTAGTGATGGTGTATCCAGTTACAACTACTTGCTTTTGTCTGGATGCCAACTAGCTTGACGCGCCTTTAGGAGGTTTGGAGTTAGCGATAGGGTCAGCCTTCCTTTTAGTGGCTGGTCTTTGAGAATTTCTGTTCAGACGTTTTGAGTTTCTTTGCAGGAACTCTTTTCTAGCTGCTGGGATATTTATCCTGTTCCTGCTGTCTCCGCCTATCTAGCCTCCAGATCTAGATATCTTATGGAGCTTCGGGGGACTCACGACTTTCCTGGAGTACCTTAGGGTATGGTATGGGATTGGGGGACATGAGGGGTTCCCTGTGTATGGATGCTTCTTTTTGGGTCCTTGTGTTCTAGGGAGTTTGTCTCCCTGGGCGTTGCCTTTGTAAAGACAACCATGGGTTGCTTTTAGGTGTTGAGTGGGAAAAGTTCCTTTGGATTTCCTGGTCTCAGGTTCCCTTTTGGGGGGCAGATGTGATCCTTATCTTTAGCCGGGTACCTTCTTGGGTGTTGTGTCCCGTGGGGCAGACGCTTCGGAGGTTGTTTGGACCTGACGGACCCTGGGTCTGAGTGGTTTCTAGTTCGGCTGTGCCGGTGGTGTAACTGATGTGCAGTTACCTGGGCTCTGGGTTTTTCTCTGCGTCATTTGTACTTAATTTTCTTTTTTGGGTATTGAGTAATTCAGGCTGTGGTGCCTTTCGAAGGGGCCGCCTTTTGTACCCGCTCGTTATTGCATTCATTGTCCTCTAGCTTGGGTATTGTTTTCCCAAAAGTAATGAATGCAGCTGTGGACTCTTCCATTTTAAGAAGAAAAACATAAATTATGCTTACGTGATAATTTCATTTTCTTCTGAAGGGAAGAGTCCACAGCTCCCGCCCGTGTTTTTATCACTATGAGGCGGCCATAAATTTTTTGTTCTTCTGTCACCTTTTTGCACCCTGATATTTCTACTACTGTTCCTTGTTCCCTTGGCAGAATGACTGGGGGATGAGGGAAGTGGGGGAGGTATTTAAGCCTTTGGCTGGGGTGTCTTTGCCGCCTCCTGGTGGCCAGGTTCTGAATTCTCAAAAGTAATGAATGCAGCTGTGGACTCTTCCCTTCAGAAGAAAACTAAATTATCAGGTAAACATAATTTATGTTTTTGAAATAATCTCTTTTAGATTGTACATTTTAAAATTGTCTGTGCATAGTGTCCTTTTAAAGCCAGTAATTCTGTTAACACATGCCTATGTTGTATTTGCAAGCTAAAGAAAGCCGGGGTGGGCTCACAAAAATAGTACATACATGTGGGTGTCTGCTAGGTAATCTAGCCCGTGTACAGCCACAATGTTAATGGGCAGTATAATGCTATGGTTTGGGGGTAATAAAGGACTTTTAAAAATAACCATAAGCCCCCCCCCCCCAAAAAAAAATAGAATCCATACTGTGAAGGTTTTTGTCCTTGCTGTTTTCAAAGTCCTCCCCCCCAGCCCTATGCTCACAACCTGTAATGCCCTAACTTCGCAGAGAGCTCCTGGTTGTCCATAATGTAACAAGGCATTGACCTTTTAATTTTTGTTTTATTTCTTCTTAAAAAAAAATTACCAATTTGATTTTTTTTTTTTCTCACTATAGGCAGATTTCTCGTGCTGTTCTAATCACTGACGGTTCTGTTTTGAAAAGTGAATCCGATCAACAGGTAAAATCCTAATTTTTTTTTATATTTTTTTAGGGATATTTTGTACACTTATTTAACAAATTTTGGGTAGCACACATAATGGATTTTAACATTGCATAAACAGTCAATAAAACTTTTAATTCCATACAATACTTTTTGAAGAGCACAGAATTCCCCATAGAGAAGACCTGTTTTTTGCAGTGTCCTACATGTGTTTGATTACTTTTATATGGTTATTGCATGTGAGTTTTACTACCATATTTTACATTTCATACATGCCCAAAGAGGTGTTGAAAGCTTGAGAAGTTTTGTTCAAGGCCAGTAAATAGCATTATTGCTTATTTGCATAGAATTGTTTTGTCAGATTAAGAAATTAGACACTTTTTGGTAGTTTGCCCATACTTCCCAATATTCCATATTTTTAGCCCTGATTATAATTATAGATGAGTTTGTGGTAGAGCTGCTGGGCTAAACAAACCAGGTGGGTTTAAGGGGTTCTGGGTGGGTTCTAAGAGTAGAGTAATTTATGTATAAATATTAATTCAAAGGAGGACCAGTGAGACAGAGCCCTCGATTGAGGACAATCCTGCAACTGTAGGGATGCTTTCGAATCTCTGGTTTACCTCAGTCTAGTTTTTCAGGGTTTTTAAACTCTGAAAATATGAAATATATATCTATTTTTTAATTCCTCCTCTCATATATGAATATGGAAGCAAAAGTTAATGTTTGACTATCAGAAGAAAAAAATAGCATCTCTTTCTTTCCTAAGATATGGTGAGTCCACGGAATCATCAATTACTACTGGGAATATCTCTCCTGGCCAGCAGGAGGAGGCAAAGAGCACCACAGCAAAGCTGTTAAGTATCACTTCCCTTCCCACAACCTCCAGTCATTCTCTTTGCCTTCGGTGCAAGGAGTAGGTGTATTTATTGTTCCCATGATAGGGATATTCTCACGTTTTTGAGTTTCATCTTCCTAGAAAGACTTTTAGGTCTTGGGTATTGCAAGGGTGCTTTTCTGGACAATATATGGTTCAGGTGTCATCCTTCTTTCGAGCAAACTCTCTTTCAAGAGATCTTGTCCAATCTACTTTCCCATGGATGGGATATGAATCTGGAGAGGGGTTCCCTTGTTCCATCTACAATGGTGATTTATTTGGGGACCTTAATAGATTCTTTATCTAGGAGAAGATTTCTAACAGAGGTCAGATAATCAAGGATTTATTCATTTTCCTCTCTCTGCAAAAAAGCCCTCTGGTGGCGTAGGAACAGAAAAACAGGCTGGGAACCAGGAGATCCTGGTTCATATCCGGGCATGGCTGTGTCGGTCTGTGCAAATTGTCTACTGTCCGGCCAACAGCAAGCTCTAGTGGTCCGGTAGATAGCTTTATCATCTTGCAACCAAAAGGATGGGAGTTTGGAACTAGCTGCAGTTGTTTTTTTCCTTCACTTTTCAAATTACTCAATGAATGGAGGGAATTGGTCTTATGGTTTCCATGGACATCATTCCCTTTGCTATTCTCCATAAAATGAAGAACATTTGAATCTGTCTCAAAGGATAGATCTAGATCAGTTGACAAGATCTCTTGTAGTGTTTTTTTCAGGAGTATCTGTCTTAGGGAACGTGCATCTGGAGACATTCCTGGGTGATGTGACCATGGATGTCAGCCTGCTGGGCCGGGAAGCAGTCTGGGACTTGTTTAAGACACAGGGATTATGGAATCGGAAGTGTCTGCTCTCCTCTTTATCATCTTGGAATTGAGAGAGATTTACAATGCTCTGATGGCTTGGCCTCAGTAGTCCTTAGCTTGGTTCCAGTCGGACAGTATCACCTCAACCAGAGAGGAACTCGGAGCTCCTTAGCCATGTAGGAGGTGACTTGGATTGTTCAGTGGGCGGAAGCTCACAATTGCTGTTTGTCAGCCACTTTCCATTGAGCTTCTGAACAGACAGATATTTCTTTCATGTAATTAGCAAGAGTCCATGAGCTAGTGACGTATGGGATATACATTCCTACCAGGAGGGGCAAAGTTTCCCAAACCTCAAAATGCCTATAAATACACCCCTCACCACACCCACAAATCAGTATTACAAACTTTGCCTCCCGTGGAGGTGGTGAAGTAAGTTTGTGCTAGATTCTACGTTGATATGCGCTCCGCAGCAGGTTGGAGCCCGGTTTTCCTCTCAGCGTGCAGTGAATGTCAGAGGGATGTGAAGAGAGTATTGCCTATTTGAATTCAATGATCTCCTTCTACGGGGTCTATTTCATAGGTTCTCTGTTATCGGTTGTAGAGATTCATCTCTTACCTCCCTTTTCAGATCGACGATATACTCTTATATATACCATTACCTCTGCTGATTTTCGTTTCAGTACTGGTTTGGCTTTCTACAACATGTAGATGAGTGTCCTGGGGTAAGTAAGTCTTATTTTCTGTGACACTCTAAAGCTATGGTTGGGCACTTTTATATAAAGTTCTAAATATATGTATTCAAACATTTATTTGCCTTGACTCAGGATGTTCAACATTTCCTTATTTCAGACAGTCAGTTTCATATTTGGGATAATGCATTTGAATATATCAATTTTTATCTTACCTTAAAATTTGACTTTTCCCTGTGGGCTGTTAGGCTCGCGGTGGCTGAAAATGCTTCATTTTATTGCGTCATTCTTGGCGCGGACTTTCTTGGCGCAAAAATTTTTCTGTTTCCGGCGTCATACGTGTCGCCGGAAGTTGCGTCATTTTTTACGTTTTTCGCGCCAAAAATGTCGGCGTTCCGGATGTGGCGTAATTTTTGGCGCCAATAGCATTTAGGCGCCAAATAATGTGGGCGGCTTTTTTTGGCGCTAAAAAAATATGGGCGTCATTTTTGTCTCCACATTATTTAAGTGTCATTATTTATTGCTTCTGGTTGCTAGAAGCTTGTTCACTGGCATTTTTTCCCATTCCTGAAACGGTCATTTAAGGAATTTGATCAATTTTGCTTTATATGTTGTTTTTTCTATTACATATTGCAAGATGTCCCACGTTGCGACTGAGTCAGAAGATACTTCTGGAAAATCACTGCCTGATGCTGGAGCTACCAAAGCTAAGTGTATCTGCTGTAAACTTTTGGTAGCTGTTCCTCCAGCTGTTTGTATTGAATGTCATGACAAACTTATTAATGCAGATAATATTTCCTTTAGTAAAGTTACATTACCTGTTGCTGTTCCGTCAACATCTAATACTCAGAGTGTTCCTGATAATATAAGAGATTTTGTTTCTAAATCCATTAAGAAGGCTATGTCTGTTATTCCTCCTTCTAGTAAACATAAAAAGACTTTTAAAACTTCTCATTTTTCAGATTAATTTTTAAATGAACATCATCATTCTGATTCTGATAATAGTTCTTCTGGCTCAGAGGATTCTGTCTCAGAGGTTGATGCTGATAAATCTTCATATTTATTTAAAATGGAATTTATTCGTTCTTTACTTAAAGAAGTCCTAATTGCATTAGAAATTGAGGATTCTGGTCCTCTTGATACTAAATCTAAACGTTTAGATAAGGTTTTTAAATCTCCTGTAGTTTTTCCTGTTCCTGGTGCTATTTCTGAAGTAATTTCCAGGGAATGGAATCATTTGGGTAATTCATTTACTCCTTCTAAACGTTTTAAGCAATTATATCCTGTGCCATCTGACAGATTAGAGTTTTGGGACAAAATCCCTAAGGTTGATGGGGCTGTCTCTACTCTTGCTAAGCGTACTACTATTCCTACGACAGATGGTACTTCCTTTAAGGATCCTTTAGATAGGAAAATTTAATCCTTTCTAAGAAAAGCTTACTTGTGTTCAGGTAATCTTCTTAGACCAGCTATATCTTTAGCGGATGTTGCTGCAGCTTCAACTTTTTGGTTAGAAGCTTTAGCGCAACAAGTAACGGATCATAATTCTCATAACATTATTATTCTTCTTCAACATGCTAATAATTTTGTTTGTGATGCCATCTTTGATATCATTAGAGTTGATGTCAGGTATATGTCTCTAGCTATCTTAGCTAGAAGAGCTTTATGGCTTAAAACTTGGAATGCTGATATGTCTTCTAAGTCTACTCTGCTTTCCCTTTCTTTCCAGGGTAATAAATTATTTGGTTCTCAGTTGGATTCTATTATCTCAACTGTTACTGGAGGGAAAGGAACTTTTTTACCACAGGATAAAAAATGTAAAGGTAAATTTAGGTCTAATAATCGTTTTCGTTCCTTTCGTCACAACAAGGAACAAAAGCCTGATCCTTCATCCTCAGGAGCGGTATCAGTTTGGAAACCATCTCCAGTTTGGAATAAATCCAAGCCTTCTAGAAAATCAAAGCCAGCTCCTAAGTCCACATGAAGGTGCGGCCCTCATTCCAGCCCAGCTGGTAGGGGGCAGATTACGTTTTTTCAAGGAAATTTGGATCAATTCCGTTCACAGTCTTTGGATTCAGAACATTGTTTCAGAAGGGTACAGAATTGGTTTCAAGATAAGGCCTCCTGCAAAGAGATTTTTTCTTTCCCGTGTCCCAGTAAATCCAGCAAAGGCTCAAGCATTTCTGAAATGTGTTTCAGATCTAGAGTTGGCTGGAGTAATTATGCCAGTTCCAGTTCTGGAACAGGGGCTGGGGTTTTATTCAAATCTCTTCATTGTACCAAAGAAGGAGAATTCCTTCAGACCAGTTCTGGATCTAAAAATATTGAATCGTTATGTAAGGATACCAACATTCAAAATGGTAACTGTAAGGACTATCCTGCCTTTTGTTCAGCAAGGGCATTATATGTCTACAATAGATTTACAGGATGCATATCTGCATATTCCGATTCATCCATATCACTATCAGTTTCTGAGATTCTCTTTCCTAGACAAGCATTACCAGTTTGTGGCTCTGCCGTTTGGCCTAGCAACAGCTCCAAGGATTTTTACAAAGGTTCTCGGTGCCCTTCTGTCTGTAATCAGAGAACAGGGTATTGTGGTTTTTCCTTATTTGGACGATATCTTGGTACTTGCTCAGTCTTCACATTTAGCAGAATCTCATACGAATCGACTTGTATTGTTTCTTCGAGAACATGGTTGGAGGATCAATTTACCAAAAACTTCATTGATTCCTCAGACAAGGGTAACCTTTTTAGGTTTCCAGATAGATTCAGTGTCCATGACTCTGTCTCTGAAAGACAAGAGACGTCTAAAATTAGTTTCAGCTTGTCGAAACCTTCAGTCTCAATCATTCCCTTCGGTAGCCTTATGCATGGAAATTCTAGGTCTTATGACTGCTGCATCGGACGCGATCCCCTTTGCTCGTTTTCACATGCGACCTCTTCAGCTCTGTATGCTGAACCAGTGGTGCAGGGATTATACAAAGATATCTCAATTAATATCTTTAAAACCGATTGTACGACACTCTCTGACGTGGTGGACAGACCACCATTGTTTAGTTCAGGGGGCTTCTTTTGTTCTTCCGACCTGGACTGTGATTTCAACAGATGCAAGTCTGACAGGTTGGGGAGCTGTTTGGGGGTCTCTGACAGCACAAGGGGTTTGGGAATCTCAGGAGGTGAGATTACCAATCAACATTTTGCAATTTTCAGAGCTCTTCAGTCATGGCCTCTTCTAAAGAGAGAGTCGTTCATTTGTTTTCAGACGGACAATGTCACAACCGTGGCATATGTCAATCATCAAGGAGGGACTCACAGTCCTCTGGCTATGAAAGAAGTATCTCGAATACTGGTATGGGCGGAATCCAGCTCCTGTCTAATTTCTGCAGTTCATATCCCAGGTATAGACAATTGGGAAGCGGATTATCTCAGTCGCCAAACGTTACATCCGGGCGAATGGTCTCTTCACCCAGAGGTATTTCTTCAGATTGTTCAAATGTGGGGACTTCCAGAAATAGATCTGATGGCTTCTCATCTAAACAAGAAGCTTCCCAGGTATCTGTCCAGATCCAGGGATCCTCAGGCGGAGGCAGTGGATGCATTGTCACTTCCTTGGAAGTATCATCCTGCCTATATCTTTCCGCCTCTAGTTCTTCTTCCAAGAGTGATTTCCAAGATTCTAAAGGAGTGCTCGTTTGTTCTGCTGGTGGCTCCAGCATGGCCTCACAGGTTTTGGTATGCGGATCTTGTCCGGATGGCCACTTGCCAACCGTAGACTCTTCCGTTAAGACCAGACCTTCTATCGCAAGGTCCTTTTTTCCATCAGGATCTCAAATCCTTACATTTGAAGGTATGGAGATTGAACGCTTGATTCTCAGTCATAGAGGTTTCTCTGACTCTGTGATTAATACTATGTTACAGGCTCGTAAATCTGTATCTAGGAAGATATATTATCGAGTCTGGAAGATTTACGTTTCTTGGTGTTTTTCTCATCATTTTTCTTGGCATTCTTTTAGAATTCCTAGAATTTTACAGTTTCTTCAGGATGGTTTGGATAAAGGTTTGTCTGCAAGTTCCTTGAAAGGACAAATCTCTGCTCTTTCTGTTCTTTTTCACAGAAAGATTGCTAGTCTTCCTGATATTCATTGTTTTGTACAAGCTTTGGTTCGTATAAAACCTGTTATTAAGTCAATTTCTCCTCCTTGGAGTTTGAATTTGGTTCTGGGGGCTCTTCAAGCTCTTCCATTTGAACCTATGCATTCGCTGGACATTAAATTACTTTCTTGGAAAGTTTTGTTTCTTTTGGCCATCTCTTCTGCTAGAAGAGTTTCTGAATTATCTGCTCTTTCTTGTGAGTCTCCTTTTCTGATTTTTCATCAGGATAAGGCGGTGTTGCGAACTTCTTTTAAATTTTTACCTAAGGTTGTGAATTCTAACAACATTAGTAGAGACATTGTGGTTCCTTCATTGTGTCCTAATCCTAAGAATTCTAAGGAAAGATCGTTGCATTCTTTGGATGTAGTTAGAGCTTTGAAATATTATGTTGAAGCTACCAAAAAATTCCGAAAGACTTCTAGTCTATTTGTAATCTTTTCCGGTTCTAGGAAAGGTCAGAAGGCCTCTGCCATTTCTTTGGCGTCTTGGTTAAAGTCTTTGATTCATCATGCTTATGTCGAGTCGGGTAAAACTCCGCCTCAAAGGATTACAGCTCATTCTACTAGGTCAGTTTCTACTTCCTGGGCGTTTAGGAATGAAGCTTCGGTTGATCAGATTTGCAAAGCAGCAACTTGGTCTTCTTTGCATACTTTTACTAAATTCTACCATTTTGATGTGTTTTCTTCTTCTGAAGCAGTTTTTGGTAGAAAAGTACTTCAGGCAGCTGTTTCAGTTTGATTCTTCTGCTTATAATTTCAGTTTTTTTCATTATAAGATTTAAACTTTGTTTTGGGTGTGGATTATTTTCAGCGGAATTGGCTGTCTTTATTTTATCCCTCCCTCTCTAGTGACTCTTGCGTGGAAGATCCACATCTTGGGTATTCATTATCCCATACGTCACTAGCTCATGGACTCTTGCTAATTACATGAAAGAAAACATAATTTATGTAAGAACTTACCTGATAAATTCATTTCTTTCATATTAGCAAGAGTCCATGAGGCCCACCCCTTTTTTGTGGTGGTTATGATTTTTTTGTATAAAGCACAATTATTCCAATTCCTTATTTTTTATGCTTTCGCACTTTTTTCTTATCACCCCACTTCTTGGCTATGCGTTAAACTGATTTGTGGGGGTGGTGAGGGGTGTATTTATAGGCATTTTGAGGTTTGGGAAACTTTGCCCCTCCTGGTAGGAATGTATATCCCATACGTCACTAGCTAATGGACTCTTGCTAATATGAAAGAAATGAATTTATCAGGTAAGTTCTTACATAAATTATGTTTTTATCCTGGGGAGTGGGCTCTCCATCCGGAGGTGTACTCTAGGTAAACCCTCTAATGGGGAGTTCCGGAGATGGCTTCTGAGGGCATTTCGGCAGAGTGCCAAGCTTCCAAGGTATGGCTTAAGGTCAAGTGAACCGCCCTGATAGATGTTCTGGCGTTTTTTGGGGAATTTTCAGTCTTGCATACCTATTTCCTCCGTTCGCTCTCCTTCCACGCGTCATTGCTCGTATCGAACAGGAGAGAGCATCTGTGGTTCTATTAGCCCCTGCGTAGCCTCACAGGATCTGATATGCAGACCTAGTGGAAATGTCGTCTCCCACCTTGGAGACTGCCTCTGAGGAAGGACCTTCTAATTCAGGGTTCCTTCCTTCATCCAAATCTCATTTCTCTGAAGCTGACTGCTTGGAGATTGAACACTTAGTTTTGTCTAAGCGTGTTTTTTTTCTGAATTGGTTATTGAGACCATGATTCAGACTCTCAAGCCAGTTACTAGAAAGATTTACCATAAGATATGGCGTAAATATCTTTATGAATCCAAGGGTTACTCTTAGACTAGGGTCAGGATTCCTAGAATTCTGTCTTTTCTCCATGAACTGGAGAAGGGTTTATCAGTCAGAACCCTGAAGGGTCAGATTTCTGGATTATCTATTTTGCTACATCAGTGTCTGGCGGACACTTTAGATGTGCTATCATTTTGTCAGGCCCTGATAAGAATTAGGCCTGTGTTTTAGTCTGTTGCTCCTCCTTGGAGCCTTAACTTTGTTCTTAAAGTTTTTGCAGCAGGCTCCGTTTGCGCTATTGCTTTCCATAAATATTAAGTTGTTATCTTGGAAGGTTTTGCTTCTTATTGCTATCTCTTCTGCTTGGAGAGTGTCGGGACTCTCAGCTTGCAGTGTGATTCACCTTATCTTATCTTTCAGGCCGATAAGGGGGTTCTTCGTACTAAGTTAGGTTTCCTTTTTAAAAGTGATTTCGGACAGAAATATTAATCCGGAAATTGTTGTTCCTTCTCTATGTCCTAGTCCTTCTTATCCTAAGGAACGTTTGTTGCACAACTTGGATTTTGTGCGTGCTTTAAAATTTAATTTACAGGCGTCTAGGGATTTTCGCCAGTCTACTGCCCTGTTTGTTTGTTACTCTGGGAAAGATTCTGTTACTTCTCTTTCCCTCTGGTTGAGAAGTTTAATTCATTTTGCTTATGAGACTGCTGGCCAGCAGCCTCCTGAGAGAATTATGGCTCTTCCACTAGAGCTGTTTCCTCTTTTCTGGTTTTTAAAAATGAAGCTTCTGTAGAATAAATTTGCAAGGCTGCAACTTGGTCTTCTCTGCATACTTTTTCCGAATTTTCCAAATTTGATACTTTTGTCTCGGCTGAGGCTTCTTTTGGGAGAAAGATTTGTCAAGCGGTGGTGCCTTCTGTTTAGGTTCCCTGTCTTGTCCCTCCCTAATCATCTGTGTTCTCTGGCTTGGGTATTGATTCCCAGCAGTAATTGATGATTCCGTGGACTCATCATATCTTAGGAAAGAAAACAAAATCTATGCTTACCTGATAATTTTTTTTATTTCCGGATATGGTGAGTCCACGGCCCGCCCTTTATTTTAAGACAGTTATTTTAACTTTAACCTCAGGCACCTCTACACCTTGTGTTGCTACTTTTTCTCCATTTCCCTTCAGTTGTTGTGGGAAGGGAAGTGATACTTAACATCTTGACTGTGGTGCTCTTTGCCACCTCCTGCTGGCCAAGAGTGATATTCCCAACAGTAATTGATGATTCCGTGGACTCACCATATCTGGAAATAAATACATTTATCAGTTAAGCATACATTTTGTTTCTTCAAACATGCGGCTTTCTCTGTGGTTTCATCAAGTCTCATTAGTACACAATTGGGCTAAAAGGAGCTACTCCCAGGTCTAACCGGGCCATAGAACATGCCACAGAACTGTTGTTCGTTCCTAGTAGACTGCTTTACTTAATTTATTAGTGCACTACAACTACAAGTATCAAACCTATATACACTACCCCAATTCTTCTGGTATGTGCTATGCGGATGAGTGGAGGAAGATACCTTGCTTCACATTTGGTGGAAATGTCCCAAAAGGTAAACTTTTCGGACATGATTAGCTAACTTCATTCATCAAATTGAATGTTACCACATTTAACAGGACTTTTGTGTTGGTGTTTTCAAGAAGCCTCCAAAATTTTACTGTGAGCTCTATGGCTGCATACTAAACATCTTACATAAAGGGACAGAAAGGTTACATTAAACGTTCATGATTCTTAAAGAGTATGTAATTGTAAACAAGTTCACAAATTACTTCCATTATCACATTTAATTTGTTCCCTTGATATCTGTTATTGAAGAGCATACCTAGAAAAGGGCAGTAGTGCGCACATGTTATGAGCACTGTATGGTAGTTATGCTGGCAACAATGTTTTTAATATTTGTTCATTGTTGAGCACTGTGGGGCACCAGTTTCTGCAATAATATGTAACATTGTTTCTTTCATGTAATTGGCAAGAGTCCATGAGCTAGTGACGTATGGGATATACATTCCTACCAGAAGGGGGCAAAGTTTTCCAAACCTCAAATGCCTATAAATACACCTCCGACCACACCCACAACTCAGTTGTACAAACTTTGCCTCCTATGGTGGTGGTGAAGTAAGTTTATGCTTGATTTTTATGATTTCTTCTATCATAAGCGCTTCTAAGCATTGTGAAGCCCAATTCCTCTCAGAGTACAGTGTTTGTCAGAGGGATGTGAAGAGAGTATCACCTATTGATGTTATGGTTTTCCTCGCAGGAAATCTTTTCAAAGGTTCTCTGTTATCGGTCGTAGGGATTCATTACCTCTTCTGATACTTTTTCAGTACTGGTTTGGCTATCTGCTATATGTTAATGGGTGTCTTTCGGTAAGTATGTTTTTCTTATTTAAGACACTCTCAGCTATGGTTTGGCACTTTATGTATTAATATAAAGTTTTAAATATATGTATTTACTTATATTTGCCATGAGTCAGGTCTGTGTATATTTCCCTTTGCAGTCTAAACAGTTTCAGTATAGCAATCATGTTGGGAAGTTTATTTAAACTTTTTTCTTACTTGGGGTTCAGTCTTTTTCTAATTTGACTTGTTTCTAAAAAAAAATTTGCGGGCAAATCTAGACTCGCGAGGACTCAAAATGCTGTTTTTTATTGTGTCATTCTTGGCGCCAATTATTTTTGGGCTCAAAGTCACACCTTTGATGATGCAAATTTTGTCATTTCCTGTGTCTTTGTTGATGCTCGTTGTTTTGGCGCAAAATCGTGTTTCTTTTGCGTAATGCGTCATTTTTGGCACCAAATTTAGTTATTTTACCCCTCTCCCTTTATTACTCGCTGTTTTCATGAATTTTGAAAGCTATTATGCCTGCTTTTTTATTTTAGATTTTGTTTAAAAAAAAAATAAATACTTTCTTTGTTTTTCTATCTACTGAAACTGTTACATTGTGGAAATTGAATGTTTTGCCTAATGTTATTTTTCTTTTTCTGTTACATTTTGCAAGATGTCTCATTCTGATCCTGACTTTGATGTTACTGTAGAAACTATGATGCCCTGAAACACTATTCTACAAAGGCTAAGTGTGTTCTTTTCATTAAGCTGCTGTTATTTCTTCAGCTCAATTATGTGGCATTTATTTATTATATTTTATGTTAATAATGTTTCTACATGTACAATGACATTTACTGTTTTTACTTACTCAGTTCATGTACTTGATTTCATCTGCAAACATCACGTTATTGCTTTTATCATAAAAGGTTATGACTGCTATTATGCCTTTAAATAAACTTACGAGGTCTTTTCAAAAATTAAGATTTAATTAATTTTGTTCTGACCGACAGCATACTTAAGTTTATTCTACTGATGAAGGTTTTCTTTGGTTCAAAGGATCCTGTATCACAGACAGTTTTGTTAAAAATTCTCCTTATTTCTCATTTGAATATTCTTTGTTAAGGAAAATTTGTTATTTTTAGCTTTTAGGAGCCTAGCTCTCCTATTAACTATGTTATTTTAAAATCTGGATTTTAAGATTTTAATTTTGCTCCTGAGGTTTTTTCCTATTCAAGATACTATCTGTATCTATCTAATCTATCTATCCATCTATCTATCTATCTGTTCAAGAATTGTTTATCCTGGTTCCCTCTTGGGACTGTACTACTATTTCTATGAAAATTGGTACTTATTTTTAGGATTCTTCTTGAATATAACCTTAGTAAAGCATATTCACGTACTGTTTATATTTTTAGCTCAACTTTATCTGTTGATGACATTACTGATTTTTTTCAACCTTTTTGTTGTTGAACAGTTAGCATAATCAGTTTTAGATTCTCAAGTATATAACTGTTTATTTACTTCTGATTTATTAATTTTATTATGTTTACTTAATTATTATGATTTCAAATATTTTTTATTATCTCTAGCTTGTTAGGATAATAATTTGTTTGATTTCTATTATCTCCACTATTTGGAGGTTTAGAGTTCTTTCTGCCCTACTTTTAGTCCGGTGCTGTAGATCAGTTGGGGAATGTCCTGACTACAAACGCTTGTTCTAGATCCAAGGGTCATAGATTCTTATCCCAGCAGGGTTAATACAGCGCTTCGGGCCTTTTGAGGTCAATTTATTGTGTACCATTTATTTGGGTAATAATAGCTGTTTTTATCAGCTGCTAATTTGGTTAAACTTGAGTGTAAGCACTGAAAAAGTGTTTTTTTGTATCCTTCTGGGAGAAAAACGCTATGTAATTACTAGTTTTTAGTCTGCATGAAGGTGCGGTTCTCAAACCAGTCCTTCTGGTGGGGGGCAGATTAGTTTGTTTTTGGATTAACTCCAAAATCTATATTATTCTTAGGGTTTGAATAGATTTTTAGAGTGAGACCTTCTATGGGAAGAATCTTTTTCAGGAGTGATTCTATCAGGAACAGGGATTGGGTTTCTATTCAAGTCTATTCTTTGTCCCAAAGAATAAAAGGTTTATTCAGTCCAATCTTGGATCTAAAGACTTTATATTGTTTTGTTTATAGTGTCAACTTTCAAGTTGGCGATTATAAGGACTATTATGCCTTTTTGTTCAGCAAGGTAATTTCATGTCCACTCCATTTTACAGGATGTTTATCCTCATATTTTATTTCATTCAGACCACTTGTGGATTCTGAAATTCTCTTTTTTTAAATAAGCTTTACCAATTTGTCGCTTCTTCCATCTGGTCTAGCGACAGCTTTATGAATCTTTTCAAAGGATCTGGGTGCCCTTCTTTCTGTAATAAGACAGTAGGGTATTGTGGTGGTTCCTTATTTGGATGGTATCTTGGTATTAGCTTAATCTTTTTTTATATTCTTTTTATCTCAGGCATTTCTTCAAGACATGGTTAGAGGATTTAATTTACCTAAGAGTTTTGTGATTCCTCAGACAAGGGTCACCTCTTTTTGGGTTTCTAGATGTATTCTGTGTTCATGTCTTTGTCTTTATCGGACAAAAGTCAATTGTAATTGGCGTTAGCCTGTCTAACTTAGTCTAGAACATTCCTTTCAGTGGCTATGTGCATGGAAGTTTTAGGTCTCATAACTGCAGCACCGGGCGTGGTTCCCTTGTTTTTCATCTGAGACCTCTTTTGCTTTGCATACTGAATCAATGGTGCAGGGATTGTTTTCAGATATCGCAGTTGATATTCTTAAATCCTAACACTCAACTCTCTCTGTTTGGTGATTAGACTATCATCATTTTATTCATGGGGCCTCATTTTGTTAATTTTTCCTGGACTGTATTCTTAATGGATGCAAGTCTTACAGGTTGGGGAGCTGTCTGAGGGTCTGACAGCACAAGGGGTTTGGAAACTTCAAGAGGCGAGGTTTACAATCGATATTTTAGAACTCTGTGCTATTTTCAGAGCTCTTTCAGGCTTGGCCTCTTTTTAGGAGAGAACTTTTTATTTTGCTTTCAGACAGACAATATCACAACTGTGGCATACGCCAATCATCAAATAGGGACTCGCAGTTCCTTGGCAATTAAGAAGTATCTTGAATACGTTCTTAAATGTAATTAATCTCCTGTCTAATTTCTACGATTTTTATCTCAGGTTTAGACATTTGGGAGGTGGATTATCTCAGCCGTCAGTCTTTACATCCGGGAGAGTGGTATCGCTATACAGATGTGTTTTCTCAATTTCCCAGGTACCTTTTCAGGTCCAGGGATCCTTAGGCGGAAAAGGTGGAGGCATTAACAGTGTTTTGGTTTTGAAACCTGACTACATCTTTCCGTCTTTTTTTCTTCCAAGGGTGATTTTCAAGATCATATTAGAACAGTCTCATGTATTTCTGATAGCATCAGCATGACCTCACAGGTTTATTATGTGGATCTTGTTCGGATGTCCAGTTGCCATCCTTGGTCGTTTTCTCTTTGGCCAGCCCTCTTGTTTTAGGGGCTATTTTTCCATCGGGATCTCAAATTACTGATTTGATGGTATGGAAATTGATTTGTGTTTAGATATAGAGGTTTCTCTGACTCAGTTTTTATCACTATGTTGCAGGCTTATTAGTGTTTCAAGGAACATGTATTATCAGGTTTGGAAAACCTATATTGTATGTTGTTCTCATAAATTCTATTGGCATTCTTTTAGAATTCCTAGGATTTTACAGTTTTTTCAGGATGGTTTGGATAAGCTTGTCTGCAATTTTTTTGAATGGACAAATCTCTGTTCTTTCTGTTATTTCCTAGAAAGATTGTTTAAACTTCCTGATATTCACTGTTTTGTTCAGGTTTTGGTTGGTATCAAGCCTGTTCATTTATTAATTTCTCCTTTTTTGAGATCTTATTTGGTTTAAAGATTTTGCAGGCTCTTTCATTTGAGCCTATATTTTCTTTGAATATTATCTACTTTTTTGGAAAGTGTTGTTTCTTTTGTCTATCTCTTTTGCTACAAGAGTTTCTGATTTATCAGCTCTCTCTTGTGTGTCTCCTTATCTGATTTTTTCATCTAGATAAGTTGTTTTGTGGACTTCTTTTTTTCCTAAGGTTGTGAATTTGAACAACATTAGTAGAGAAATTGTTGTTCCTTCTTTGTGTCTTAATCCTAAAGAATTTTTTTGTGTGTTCTTTACATCCTTTGGATGTGGTAAGAGCTTTATAATTCTATATCGAGGTGGTTAGGATTTCAGAAGAGTTCTAGTCTATTTGTTGCTTTTCTGGTTCCGGAGAAGGTTAGAAAGCCTCTGCCATTTCTTTGGCATTCTCGTTAAAGCTTTTGCTTCTCGAGGCTTATTTGGAGGCAGGGCAAGCTCCTCCTCAGAGATTTACAGCTCATTCTACTAAGTTCCGTCGCCATTTCTTGGGCTTTTTCAGAATGAAGCTTCGGTTGATCAAATTTGCAAATCAGTAATTTGGTCTTCTTTGAATACTTTTATTGGTTTTACCAATTTGATGTATTTTGCTTCTTCTGAAGCAGTTTTTGGTAGAAAAGTTCTTCAGGCAGCTGTTTCAGTTTGATTCTACTGCTTTTGATTTTAAGAAAAACTTAATTATTGTGTGGATTTAATTTCTCAGTGGAAATAGCTGTTATTTTATCCCTCCTTCTCTAGTGACTCTTCTGTGGACTTCCACATCTTGGGTATTTCTATCCCATACGTCACTAGCTCATGGACCCTTGCCAATTACATGAAATAAAACATAATTTATGTAAGAACTTACTTGATAAATTAATTTCTTTCATATTGGCAAGAGTCCATGAGACCCACCCTTTTTTATGGTGGATGTTTTTTTTTTTTGTTTTTTTTTTATAAAAGCACAATTATATTTCCAGTTCCTCTTTTTGTTATCACCTCACTACTTGGCTATTTGTTAAACTGAGTTGTGGGTGTGGTGGGAGGTGTATTTATAGGCATTTGAGGTTTGGAAAACTTTGCCCCCTCCTGGTAGGAATGTATATCCCATACGTCACTAGCTCATGGACTCTTGCCAATATGAAAGAAATGAATTTATCAGGTAAGTTCTTACATAAATTATGTTTTTATACATAGTTGCAAATGTTGCCATATAGTGCTTAAAGGGATAGTCTAGTCAAAATTAAACGTTCATGGTTTAGATAGATCATGCAATTTTAAGCAACTTTCTAATTTACTTCTATTATTAATTTGTTTTCGTTCTCTTGGTATCTTTATTAAAAAAGCTGGAATGTAAGCTTACAAGCTGGCCCATTTTTGGTTCAACACCTGGGTAGCGCTTGTTGATTGGTGTCTAAATGTAGCCAATAAGATTTCAGTAGCTCTCATCCTATTAGCTGATTTCAAAATTTCAGCCAATAGGAATGCAAGGAACCCCAATAAATATGGGGTACCTTGCATTCAATCTTCAGTGTGCGACGGACAATTGCATGAAGGGGAGCCTCCACGCCGCCGAGGACCACCACCGTTGAGGACTGTCGCTGAGAATCTGTGCATCGGGGAAGCCAGCTCAGCGTTGCTTTTGCTCCGGATGAAGATAGAAGATGATGGAGCCACCTTGAAGAAGACCTCTGCCGGACTTCAGGAACGGTGGGTACCTATTTGGGGCTTAGTGTTAGGATTTTTATTTTTTTATTTTTTGGATTAGGGCTTTAATGGGCTTGATAAAGAGCTGATTGCCCTTTTAAGGGCAATGCCTATACAAATGCCCTTTCTCCAACATTGGTGTGTCCGGTCCACGGCGTCATCCTTACTTGTGGGATATTCTCTTCCCCAACAGGAAATGGCAAAGAGTCCCAGCAAAGCTGGTCACATGATCCCTCCTAGGCTCCGCCCACCCCAGTCATTCTCTTTGCCGTTGCACAGGCAACATCTCCACGGAGATGGTTAAGAGTTTTTTGGTGTTTAAATGTAGTTTTTATTCTTCTATCAAGTGTTTGTTATTTTAAAATAGTGCTGGTATGTACTATTTACTCTGAAACAGAAAAGGATGAAGATTTCTGTTTGTAAGAGGAAGATGATTTTAGCAGACAGTAACTAAAATCGGTTGCTGTTTCCACATAGGACTGTTGAGATGAAGTAACTTCAGTTGGGGGAAACAGTTAGCAGACTTTTCTGCTTAAGGTATGACTAGCCATATTTCTAACAAGACTGTGTAATGCTGGAAGGCTGTCATTTCCCCTCATGGGGACCGGTAAGCCATTTTCTTAGTCAAAAACAAACAGAATAAAGGGCTTATTATGGGCTAAAAAACTGGTAGACATTTTTATGGGCTAAATCGATTGCTTTATTTGTGCATATTATTCAAATTTAGGCTAACAATTGACATTTATAATCTTGGGGAACGTTTATAAAACGGCAGGCACTGTATTGGACACCTTTTTCAGTCAGGGGGCCTTTCTAGTCATAGACTGAGCCTCATTTTCGCGCCATTAATGCGCAGTTGTTTTTTGAGAACAGGGCATGCAGATGCATGTGTGTGGATCTAAGAATCTCTGAAAAAGCTTTTAGAAGGCGTCATTTGGTATCGTATTCCCCTCAGGGCTTGGTTGGGTCTTAGCAAAGACTGTATCTGGGACTGTATAGGGGTTAAATTGAAAAACGGCTCCGGTTCCGTTATTTTAAGGGTTAAAGCTCTGAAATTTGGTGTGCAATACTTTTAAGGCTTTAAGACACTGTGGTGAAAATTTGGTAATTTGAACAATTCCTTCATACTTTTTCACATATTCAGTAATAAAGTGTTTTCTGTTTGAAATTTAAAGTGACAGTAGCTGTTTTATTTTAAAACGTTTTTTGTGCATTGTTGACAAGTTTAAGCCTGTTTAACATGTCTATACCTTCAGATAAGCTATGTTCTATATGTATGAAAGCCAATGTGTCTCCCCATTTAAATTTATGTGATAATTGTGCCATAGCGTCCAAACAAAGTAAGGACAGTACTGCCACAAATAATGATATTGCCCAAGATGATTCCTCAAATGAGGGGAGTAAACATGATACTACATCATCTCCTACTGTGTCTACACCAGTTTTGCCCATGCAGGAGGCCTCTAGTACATCTAGTGCGCCAATACTTATTACCATGCAACAATTAACGGCTGTAATGGATAACTCCATAGCAAATCTTTTATCCAAAATGCCTACTTATCAGAGAAAGCGCGATTGCTCTGTTTTAAACACTGAAGAGCAAGAGGACGCTGATGATAATTGTTCTGTCATACCCTCACACCAATCTGAAGGGGCCATGAGGGAGGTTTTGTCTGAGGGAGAAATTTCAGATTCAGGAAAAATTTCTCATCAAGCTGAACCTGATGTTGTGACATTTAAATTTAAATTAGAACATCTCCGCGCACTGCTTAAGGAGGTGTTATCTACTCTGGATGATTGTGACAATTTGGTCATTCCAGAGAAATTATGCAAGATGGACAGGTTCCTAGAGGTTCCGGTGCCCCCCGACGCTTTTCCTATACCCAAACGGGTGGCGGACATAGTAAATAAAGAGTGGGAAAAGCCCGGCATACCTTTTGTTCCTCCCCCTATATTTAAGAAATTATTTCCTATGGTCGACCCCAGAAAGGACTTATGGCAGACAGTCCCCAAGGTCGAGGGGGCAGTTTCTACTCTAAACAAACGCACTACTATTCCTATCGAAGATAGTTGTGCTTTCAAAGATCCTATGGATAAAAAATTGGAAGGTTTGCTTAAAAAGATTTTTGTACAGCAAGGCTACCTTCTACAACCAATTTCATGCATTGTTCCTGTCACTACGGCAGCGTGGTTCTGGTTCGAGGAACTAGAAAAGTCGCTCAGTAGAGAAACTCCATATGAGGAGGTTATGGACAGAGTTCACGCACTTAAATTGGCTAACTCTTTTATTTTAGATGCCGCTTTGCAATTAGCAAAATTAGCGGCGAAAAATTCAGGGTTTGCTATTGTGGCGCGCAGAGCGCTTTGGCTAAAGTCTTGGTCAGCGGATGTGTCATCCAAGACAAAATTACTTAACATTCCTTTCAAAGGTAAAACTTTATTTGGACCTGATTTGAAAGAGATTATTTCAGACATCACTGGGGGAAAGGGCCACGCCCTTCCACAGGATAGGTCTTTTAAGGCTAAAAATAAGCCTAATTTTCGTCCCTTTCGCAGAAATGGACCAGCCTCTAATTCTGCATCCTCTAAGCAAGAGGGTAATGCCTCACAACCCAAACCAGCCTGGAAACCAATGCAAGGCTGGAACAAAGGTAAGCAGGCCAAGAAACCTGCCACTGCTAACAAGACAGCATGAAGGAGTAGCCCCCGATCCGGGACCGGATCTGGTGGGGGGCAGACTCTCTCTCTTTGCTCAGGCTTGGGCAAGAGATGTTCAGGATCCTTGGGCGCTAGAAATAGTTTCTCAAGGTTATCTCCTGGAATTCAAGGAACTACCCCCAAGGGGAAGGTTCCACAAGTCTCACTTATCCTCAAACCAAATAAAGAGACAGGCATTCTTACATTGTGTAGAAGACCTGTTAAAGATGGGAGTGATACACCCAGTTCCAATAAAGGAACAAGGAATGGGATTTTATTCCAATCTGTTCGTAGTTCCCAAAAAAGAGGGAACGTTCAGACCAATTTTGGATTTGAAGATCCTAAACAAATTTCTCAGGGTACCATCGTTCAAAATGGAAACTATTCGAACGATTCTACCCACCATCCAGGAAAGTCAATTTATGACTACCGTGGATCTAAAGGATGCGTACCTACATGTCCCTATCCACAAGGAACATCATCAGTTCCTAAGGTTCGCTTTTCTGGACAAACATTACCAGTTTGTGGCTCTTCCATTCGGATTAGCCACTGCTCCAAGGATTTTCACAAAGGTGCTAGGGTCCCTTCTAGCGGTTCTAAGACCAAGGGGCATTGCAGTAGTACCTTACTTGGACGACATTCTAATACAAGCGTCGTCCCTGTCAAAGGCAAAGGCTCATACGGACATCGTTCTAGCCTTTCTCACATCTCACGGATGGAAGGTGAACAAAGAAAAGAGTTCTCTGTCCCCGTCAACAAGAGTTCCCTTCTTGGGAACAATAATAGATTCCTTAGAAATGAGGATTTTTCTGACAGAGGTCAGAAAATCAAAACTTCTAAGCTCTTGTCAAGTGCTTCATTCTGTTCCTCGTCCTTCCATAGCGCAGTGCATGGAAGTAATAGGATTGATGGTTGCAACAATGGACATAGTTCCTTTTGCACAAATTAATCTAAGACCATTACAACTGTGCATGCTCAAACAGTGGAATGGGGATTATACAGACTTGTCTCCAATGATTCAAGTAGATCAAAAGACCAGAGATTCACTCCGTTGGTGGCTGACCCTGGACCATCTGTCCCAGGGAATGAGCTTCCGCAGGCCAGAGTGGGTCATTGTCACGACCGACGCCAGTCTAGTGGGCTGGGGTGCGGTCTGGGAATCCCTGAAAGCTCAGGGTCTATGGTCTCGGGAAGAGTCTCTTCTCCCGATAAACATTCTGGAACTGAGAGCGATATTCAATGCTCTCAGAGCTTGGCCTCAACTAGCAAAGGCCAAATTCATAAGGTTCCAATCAGACAACATGACGACTGTTGCTTATATCAATCATCAAGGGGGAACAAAGAGTTCCCTGGCGATGAAAGAAGTGACCAAAATAATTCAATGGGCGGAGGATCACTCCTGCCACTTGTCTGCGATCCACATCCCAGGAGTGGAAAATTGGGAAGCGGACTTTCTGAGTCGTCAGACATTTCATCCGGGGGAGTGGGAACTCCATCCGGAAATCTTTGCCCAAATAACTCAATTATGGGGCATTCCAGACATGGATCTGATGGCGTCTCGTCAGAACTTCAAGGTTCCTTGCTACGGGTCCAGATCCAGGGATCCCAAGGCGACTCTAGTAGATGCACTAGTAGCACCTTGGACTTTCAACCTAGCTTACGTATTCCCACCGTTTCCTCTCATTCCCAGGCTGGTAGCCAGGATCAATCAGGAGAGGGCCTCGGTGATCTTGATAGCTCCTGCGTGGCCACGCAGGACTTGGTATGCAGACCTGGTGAATATGTCATAGGCTCCACCATGGAAGCTACCTTTGAGACAGGACCTTCTTGTTCAAGGTCCATTCGAACACCCAAATCTGGTCTCCCTCCAACTGACGGCTTGGAGATTGAACGCTTGATTCTATCAAAGCGTGGGTTTTCAGATTCGGTGATAGATACTCTGGTTCAGGCCAGAAAACCTGTAACTAGAAAAATTTACCATATAATATGGAAAAAATATATCTGTTGGTGTGAATCCAAAGGATTCCCATGGAATAAGATAAAAATTCCTAAGATTCTCTCCTTTCTTCAAGAAGGTTTGGAGAAAGGATTATCTGCAAGTTCCCTAAAGGGACAGATCTCTGCTTTATCTGTCTTACTACACAAAAGACTGGCAGCTGTGCCAGATGTTCAAGCATTTGTTCAGGCTCTGGTTAGGATCAAGCCTGTTTACAGACCTTTGACTCCTCCCTGGAGTCTAAATCTAGTTCTTTCAGTTCTTCAAGGGGTTCCGTTTGAACCCTTACATTCCATAGATATTAAGTTACTATCTTGGAAAGTTTTGTTTTTGGTTGCAATTTCTTCTGCTAGAAGAGTTTCAGAGTTATCTGCTCTGCAGTGTTCTCCTCCTTATCTGGTGTTCCATGCAGATAAGGTGGTTTTGCGTACTAAGCCTGGTTTTCTTCCTAAAGTTGTTTCTAACAAAAATATTAACCAGGAGATAGTTGTACCTTCTTTGTGTCCGAATCCAGTTTCAAAGAAGGAACGTTTGTTACACAATTTGGACGTTGTCCGTGCTCTAAAGTTCTATTTAGAGGCTACTAAAGATTTCAGACAAACATCTTCCTTGTTTGTTGTTTATTCTGGTAAAAGGAGAGGTCAAAAAGCGACTTCTACCTCTCTTTCCTTTTGGCTTAAAAGCATCATCCGATTGGCTTATGAGACTGCCGGACGGCAGCCTCCTGAAAGAATCACAGCTCACTCCATTAGGGCTGTGGCTTCCACATGGGCCTTCAAGAACGAGGCTTCTGTTGACCAGATATGTAAGACAGCGACTTGGTCTTCACTGCACACTTTTGCCAAATTTTACAAATTTGATACTTTTGCTTCTTCTGAGGCTATTTTTGGGAGAAAGGTTTTGCAAGCTGTGGTTCCTTCCGTTTAGGTGACCTGATTTGCTCCCTCCCTTCATCCGTGTCCTAAAGCTTTGGTATTGGTTCCCACAAGTAAGGATGACGCCGTGGACCGGACACACCAATGTTGGAGAAAACAGAATTTATGCTTACCTGATAAATTACTTTCTCCAACGGTGTGTCCGGTCCACGGCCCGCCCTGGTTTTTTAATCAGGTCTGATGAATTATTTTCTCTAACTACAGTCACCACGGTATCATATGGTTTCTCCTATATATATTTCCTCCTGTCCGTCGGTCGAATGACTGGGGTGGGCGGAGCCTAGGAGGGATCATGTGACCAGCTTTGCTGGGACTCTTTGCCATTTCCTGTTGGGGAAGAGAATATCCCACAAGTAAGGATGATGCCGTGGACCGGACACACCGTTGGAGAAAGTAATTTATCAGGTAAGCATAAATTCTGTTTTTAGGGGCAATCTGTAGTTTAGGTTTTTTTAGTGGTAGTTTTTATTTTTATTTTGGGGGGTTTGGTGGGTGGGGGGTTTTTACTGTTAGGAGGGACTTAGTATTTTTTAAATGTAAAAGATCTGTTTAACTTAGGGAAATGCCCTACAAAAGGCTCTTTTAAGGGCTATTGGTAGTTTAGATTAGGGGGTGTTTTTAATTTGGCGTGGGCTTTTTTATTTCCATAGGGATTAAGTATAATATTTTTTATTTTTGATAATTTGGTTTATTTTTTCTGCAATGTTAGACTTTTTTATTTTTTTGTAATTTAATGTTAGGATTTTTTATTTTAATTGTAATTTAGTAGTAATGGGGGTTAATTTAGGGGGTGTTAGGTTAGGGGGCTTAGTAATTAAATTATTTGCGTTATGGGGTGGTTGGCGGTATAGGGGTTAATATATTAGGTTTATTGCGATGTAGGGATTTGTTGATTTAGGGGTTAATAGGTTAATTTGGTTTATTGCGATGTGGGGAGATGGCGGTTTAAGAGTTAATAGGTTAAATAGGTTTATTGTGATGTGGGGGGTTTCGGGGTTAAAAGATTAATAAGGTTTATTGCGATTTGGGCGTTGGCGGTTTAGGGGTTAATATTTGAATTATGTTATTTGTGGATTAGGGGTAATTACTTTATTGTTTTGCGATGTAGGGGTTGGTTGTTTAGATGTTAGTTAATACTTTGTGCGGGAGGTTAGGTTTTTGTCTGTTATACTTCGTGTGGGTGGAAACGTGCTGTTTTTTTTATTTCTTGCGGGTGGTTACGTGTTTTATTAGTTATTTTGTGCGGGCAGTTGCGTGTTGTGTGTTTGTTTTAGTTTTGTTTTTTAGGCTTTCGGGTTTGCCTACGCTGCATCCAGGCTTACGCTGCATACAGGTGGATTCCGAAATTGGTGGATTCTTTCACCACTCTGCCATTTTCCGGAAACCACCTGGGTACAGCTTCGCTCGCAGCCAACATTCCTTTGTGGATGCGTGCGCAACTGGGGACGGACGCGTTACAAACGCGATTATAGTATCGATTCGCTAGTTTTGCATGACCAGCACAGTTATATTAATACACTTTTTTCCTATGTGATAAATTGTATCTATTTAACCAGTCGGTGCTGGCTCCTAGGTAACTCCACATGCATGAGCACAGTTTTATCTATATGACACACATGAAAAAACTGTCAAAATGCTTTCAGAATCGAGGCGGCCTTCAAGGTCTAAGAAATTAGCATATGAACCTCCTAGGTTTAGCTTTTAATTAAGAATATCAAGAGAACAAAGCAAAATTTGTGATAAAAGTAAATTGGAAAATTGTTTATAATTACATGCCCTATCTGTATCTTGAAAGGTGTATTTTGGACTAGACTGTCCCTTTAAGCACAAATTGTAAGTTGTTTGATAATGTACCTTTATATCTGTAAAACAAAACTGGTCAACAAAAGCTCACAGAAAATTAGCTAAAAGTATTAACCCAAACCGCCCAGGGAGAAAGTGGAACAAGCACAATGTTTTAAATGTATTATTCAGTAAAATAAAGCAAAATAATTAATGAATGTGTATTGCATTTTTATGAGTTGTTAAAATGTTGGGTTTAATGTTCCAAAGTACATTTTTGATCATTTAAGTAAATTTTGATTTTTCCCCCTAAATGCTATGTTATATCTGAGTTATGAATCTTTCATTTTGACAAAGCACTAATTCCAAAAGTTTGGATGAATAATGAATGTGTGTTGCAATTTTATGAGTTGTTGAAATGTGGGGTATAATGTTTCAAAGTAAATTTTTTGATTATTTAAGTAAATTGGGAATATCCCCCCAAATGCTGTGCTCTATCTAAGTCATGAAACTTTTATTTTGACAAAGCACTAATTTCAAAAGTTTAAATGATACATTTCAATTTAAAATGTAAACTTTTTTGCAGTATACTTCCATTAGTAAAAATGCTAGTAAAATGTATTACTGTTTTATAGCAGCATACGCACATATCCTGTGAGGTTCGTGCACCAGTATTCAACCACTACACCTTTTTAGAGAGTCAGCAGTGGCTTGTATGAAATAAATTACGTATTCAGAAGCAATACTGGTGCACAGGCCCTCCACAGGATATGTGTGTATGCAGCATAAAAAACAGTAATAACTTTTGCTAGAAGCATTTTTGCTAATGGAAGTAAAATGCAAAAAATGCTTATTTTATATTGAAATGCACTCATGCACATTTAATTTTTGACCTTTCTATCCCTTTAATATATTACTTACCCTGCTTTATTTTCATTCTTTTAAGTGTTTCTTGACAAACAATAAAAATTCTATGGGCTTGGTTTAACACCTGCAATGAATTTTTGTCTTTGTTGAATATAATAATTGTTGTTTCTTTTCTAAGATATGGAGTCCACAACGTCATTCCAATTACTAGTGGGATATTCACTCCTGGCCAGCAGGAGGAGGCAAAGGGCACCCCAGCAGAGCTGTTAAGTGTCACTTCCCTTACCCATAACCCCCAGTCATTCTCTTTGCCTCTGTCAATGGAGGACGTGCAAAGTTGGTGTCTGAAGATATTTATTCCTTTTATGGGTTTTTTTCCCTGCAAGCAAGGATTGGGGCTTAGCTGTGTCCACGTCAATCTCTTGAGTAAGGGTAGTGGTGGCTTTTAGCAGTTAGAAGGCGGTGAGGTTGTCTTTGCCTTGCTTCTAACATTGTTGCTACCTCTGTTATAGAAAGCCAGAGTTGGTTACTCTGTTCTTTCTTTTTCTAAAGGTCTCTGATAGGAGTATATGTCCTTTCACACCTTGTAAACCATCTTCCTGCCCAACAGCTGGAATGCAGGTAAGTGCTTTTGTCTTCTAGGTATTGGAGACTTGCACTTTTCGGAGTTTTATCTCTGCATTATTATAAATTTGGGACTTATTTAATCCTTTGTCAAGGATTTATTGGGGCAGTGTGCAGGCACTATCAGTATGTGTGGGAGACCAAGGGGTTAATTCTTCCCCTATTTGTTATGGGATGTTTCCTCTGGCTGAAGTGTTCCCTTATTCTCTATTGAAACGCTAAGTCGAGTGTTTTTAAAACATTAATTTCTCTTGTTAAGTGTATCCAGTCCACGGATCATCCATTACTTGTGGGATATTCTCCTTCCCAACAGGAAGTTGCAAGAGGATCACCAACAGCAGAGCTGCTATATAGCTCCTCCCCTCACTGCCATATCCAGTCATTCTCTTGCAACTCTCAACAAAGATGGATGTAGTAAGAGGAGAGTGGTGTATTATAGTTAGTTTTTTAACTTTTTAATCAAAAGTTTGTTATTTTTAAATGGTACCGGAGTGTACTGTTTCATCAAAGGCAGTATTAGAAGAAGAATCTGCCTGTGATTTCTATGTCCTTAGCAGAAGTAACTAAGATCAATTGCTGTTCTCACATATTCTGAGGAGTGAGGTAACTTCAGAGAGGGAATGGCGTGCAGGTTTTCCTGCAATAAGGTATGTGCAGTAAACATATTTCTAGGGATGGAATTTGCTAGAAAAATGCTGCTGATACCGGATTAATGTAAGTTAAGCCTTAAATGCAGTGATAGCGACTGGTATCAGGCTTATTAACAGAGATACATACTCTTTTACAAAAGTGTCATATAAAACGTTTGCTGGCATGTTAATCGTTTTTATATATGTTTGGTGACAAAACTTATTGGGGCCTAGTTTTTTCTCCACATGGCTGGCTTGATTTTTGCCTAGTAACAGGCTTTCCACTGTTGCAATATGAGTGGGAAGGGCCTATTTTAGTGCTTTGTGCAGATAAAAATACTGACAGAGACATTCAGCTTCCCTCTGCATGATACAGGACATCTCTGAAGGGCTCAAAAGGCTTCAAAGTCGTGTTTGAGGAGGGTAACAAAACTGTGGCAGTTGTTGTGACTGTGTTTAAAAAAAAAAAAAAAAAAAAAAAAAAAACGTTTTTGTCATTTATTATTCTGTTTTTGTTATTAAGGGGTTAATCATCCATTTGCAAGTGGGTGCAATGCTCTGCTGACTTGTTACATACACTGTAAAAATTTTTGTTAGTGTAACTGCCTTTTTTCACTGTTATTTCAAATTTTGTCAAAATTTGTTTCTCTTAAAGGCACAGTAACGTTTTTTATATTGCTTGTTAACTTGCTTTAAAGTGTTTTCCAAGCTTGCTAGTCTCATTGCTAGTCTGTACAAACATGTCTGAAACAGAGGATACTTGTTCATTATGTTTAAAAGCCATGGTGGAGCCCCATAGGAGAATGTGTACTAAATGTATTGATTTTACCTTAAACAGTAAAGATCAGTCTTTATCTATAAAAGAATTGTCACCAGAGGGGTCTGTCGAGGGGGAAGTTATGCCGACTAACTCTCCCCACGTGTCGGACCCTTCGCCTCCCGCTCAAGGGACGCAAGCTAATATGGCGCCAAGTACATCAGGGACGCCCATGGCGATTACTTTGCAGGACATGGCTGCAATCATGAATAATACCCTGTCAGAGGTATTATCCAGATTGCCTGAATTGAGAGGCAAGCGCGATAGCTCTGGGGTTAGACGAGATACAGAGCGCGTAGATGCTGTAAGAGCCATGTCTGATACTGCGTCACAATATGCAGAACCTGAGGACGGAGAGCTTCAGTCTGTGGTTGACGTCTCTGAATCGGGGAGACCTGATTCAGAGATTTCTAATTTTAAATTTAAGCTTGAGAACCTCCGTGTATTGCTTGGGGAGGTATTAGCTGCTCTGAATGACTGTGACACAATTGCAGTGCCAGAGAAATTGTGTAGGCTGGATAAATACTATGCAGTGCCGGTGAGTACTGATGTTTTTCCAATACCTAAAAGGCTTACAGAAATTATTAGTAAGGAGTGGGATAGGCCCGGTGTGCCCTTTTCCCCACCTCCTATATTTAGAAAAATGTTTCCAATAGATGCCACTACACGGGACTTATGGCAGACTGTCCCTAAGGTGGAGGGAGCAGTTTCTACTTTAGCAAAGCGTACCACTATCCCGGTTGAGGACAGTTGTGCTTTTTCAGATCCAATGGATAAAAAATTGGAGGGTTACCTTAAGAAAATGTTTATTCAACAAGGTTTTATTTTACAGCCCCTTGCATGCATTGCGCCTGTCACTGCTGCGGCGGCATTCTGGTTTGAGGCCCTGGAAGAGGCCATCCATACAGCTCCATTGACTGAAATTGTTGACAAGCTTAGAACTCTTAAGCTAGCTAACTCATTTGTTTCTGATGCCATTGTTCATTTGACTAAACTAACGGCTAAGAATTCCGGATTCGCCATCCATGCGCGTAGGGCGCTATGGCTCAAATCCTGGTCAGCTGATGTGACTTCAAAGTCTAAATTACTCAACATTCCTTTCAAGGGGCAGACCTTATTCGGGCCTGGTTTGAAAGAAATTATTGCTGACATTACTGGAGGTAAGGGTCACACCCTTCCTCAGGACAGGGCCAAATCAAAGGCCAAACAGTCTAATTTTCGTGCCTTTCGAAATTTCAAGGCAGGTGCAGCATCACCTTCCTCTGCTTCAAAACAAGAGGGAACTTTTGCTCAATCCAAGCAGGCCTGGAAACCTAACCAGTCCTGGAACAAGGGCAAGCAGGCCAGAAAGCCTGCTGCTGCCTCTAAGACAGCATGAAGGAGCGGCCCCCTATCCGACAACGGATCTAGTAGGGGGCAGACTCTCTCTCTTCGCCCAGGCATGGGCAAGAGATGTTCAGGATCCCTGGGCGTTGGAGATCATATCTCAGGGATATCTTCTGGACTTCAAAGCTTCTCCTCCACAAGGGAGATTTCACCTTTCAAGATTATTTGCAAACCAGATAAAGAAAGAGGCATTCCTAAGCTGCGTACAAGATCTCCTTGTAATGGGAGTGATCCATCCAGTCCGCGGACGGAACAAGGACAGGGGTTTTATTCAAATCTGTTTGTGGTTCCCAAAAAAGAGGGAACCTTCAGACCAATTTTGGATTTAAAGATCCTAAACAACAGTTCCGTCATTCAAGATGGAAACTATTCGAACCATTTTACAGATGATCCAAGAGGGTCAGTACATGACCACAGTGGACTTAAAGGATGCCTACCTTCACATTCCGATTCACAAGAATCATCATCAGTTCCTGAGGTTTGCCTTTCTAGACAGGCATTACCAATTTGTAGCTCTTCCATTCGGGTTGGCTACAGCCCCAATAATTTTTACAAAGGTTCTGGGCTCACTTCTGGCGGTCCTAAGACCGCGAGGCATAGCGGTGGCTCCTTACCTGGACGACATCCTGATACAGGCGTCAAGCTTTCAAATTGCCAAATCTCATACAGAGATAGTTCTGGCATTCCTGAGGTCGCATGGGTAGAAAGTGAACGAAGAAAAGAGTTCTCTATCTCCTCTCACAAGGGTTTCCTTCCTAGGGACTCTAATAGATTCTGTAGAAATTAAAATTTACCTGACGGAGTCCAGGTTATCAAAACTTCTAAATGCTTGCCGTGTTCTTCACTCCATTCCGCGCCCCACGGTGGCTCAGTGCATGGAAGTAATCGGCTTAATGGTAGCGGCGATGGACATAGTGCCATTCGCGCGCCTGCATCTCAGACCGCTGCAATTATGCATGCTCAGTCAGTGGAATGGGGATTACACAGATTTGTCCCCTCTACTAAATCTGGGTCAGGAAACCAGAGATTCTCTTCTCTGGTGGTTATCTCGGGCCCATCTTTCCAAGGTTATGACATTTCGCAGACCAGATTGGACAATTGTAACAACAGATGCCAGCCTTCTAGGTTGGGGTGCAGTCTGGAACTCCCTGAAGGCTCAGGGTTCATGGACTCTGGAGGAGAAACTCCTCCCAATAATTATTCTGGAGTTAAGAGCAATATTCAATGCTCTTCTGGCTTGGCCTCAGCTAGCAACACTGAGGTTCATCAGATTTCAGTCGGACAACATCACGACTGTGGCTTACATCAACCATCAAGGGGGAACCAGGAGTTCCCTAGCGATGTCAGAAGTCTCCAAGATAATTCGCTGGGCAGAGACTCACTCTTGCCACCTGTCAGCAATCCATATCCCTTGTGTAGAGAACTGGGAGGCGGATTTTCTAAGTCGTCAGACTTTTCATCCGGGGGAATGGGAACTCCATCCGGAGGTGTTTGCTCAATTGGTTCTCCGTTGGGGCAAACCAGAATTGGATCTCATGGCGTCTCGCCAGAACGCCAAGCTTCCTTGTTACGGATCCAGGTCCAGGGACCCAGAAGCGGCACTGATAGATGCTCTAGCAGCGCCTTGGTTCTTCAACCTGGCTTATGTGTTTCCACCGTTTCCTTTGCTCCCTCGTCTGATTGCCAAAATCAAACAGGAAAGAGCATCAGTGATATTGATAGCGCCTGCGTGGCCACGCAGGACCTGGTATGCAGACCTAGTGGACATGTCATCCTTTCCACCATGGACTCTGCCTCTGAGACAAGACCTTCTAATACAAGGTCCTTTCAATCATCTGAATCTACTTTCTCTGAGACTGACTGCATGGAGATTGAACGCTTGATCCTATCAAAGCGTGGCTTCTCCGAGTCAGTAATTGATACCTTAATACAGGCACGAAAGCCTGTCACCAGGAAAATTTACCACAAGATATGGCGTAAATATCTTCATTGGTGTGAATCCAAGAATTACTCATGGAGTAGGGTTAGGATTCCTAGGATATTGTCCTTCCTCCAAGAGGGTTTGGACAAAGGATTATCAGCTAGTTCTTTAAAGGGACAGATTTCTGCTCTGTCTATTCTTTTACACAAGCGTCTGGCAGAAGTTCCAGACGTTCAGGCATTTTGTCAGGCTTTAGTTAGAATTAAGCCTGTGTTTAAACCTGTTGCTCCTCCATGGAGCTTAAACTTGGTTCTTAAAGTTCTTCAAGGGGTTCCGTTTGAACCCCTTCATTCTATTGATATCAAACTTCTTTCATGGAAAGTTATTTTTCTGATGGCTATTTCCTCGGCTCGAAGAGTCTCGGAGTTATCTGCCTTACATTGTGATTCTCCTTATCTGATCTTTCATTCAGATAAAGTTGTTCTGCGTACAAAACCTGGGTTTTTACCTAAGGTGGTTTCTAACAAGAATATCAATCAAGAGATTGTTGTTCCATCATTATGTCCTAATCCTTCTTCAAAGAAGGAACGTCTTTTGCATAATCTAGACGTAGTCCGTGCCTTGAAGTTTTACTTACAGGCTACTAAAGATTTTTGCCAAACATCTAACCTGTTTGTTGTTTACTCTGGACAGAGGAGAGGTCAGAAGGCCTCGGCAACCTCTCTTTCTTTTTGGCTTCGGAGTATAATCCGTTTAGCCTATGAGACTGCTGGACAGCAGCCCCCTGAAAGAATTACAGCTCATTCTACTAGAGCTGTGGCTTCCACCTGGGCCTTTAAAAATGAGGCCTCTGTTGAACAGATTTGCAAGGCTGCAACTTGGTCTTCGCTTCATACTTTTTCCAAATTTTCCAAATTTGATACTTTTGCTTCTTCGGAGGCTGTTTTTGGGAGAAAGGTTCTACAGGCAGTGGTTCCTTCCGTTTAAGTTCCTGCCTTGTCCCTCCCATCATCCGTGTACTTTAGCTTTGGTATTGGTATCCCACAAGTAATGGATGATCCGTGGACTGGATACACTTAACAAGAGAAAACATAATTTATGCTTACCTGATACATTTATTTCTCTTGTAGTGTATCCAGTCCACGGCCCGCCCTGTCCTTTTCAGGCAGGTCTAAATTTTAATTAAACTACAGTCACCACTGCACCCTATAGTTTCTCCTTTCTCGGCTTGTTTCGGTCGAATGACTGGATATGGCAGTGAGGGGAGGAGCTATATAGCAGCTCTGCTGTGGGTGATCCTCTTGCAACTTCCTGTTGGGAAGGAGAATATCCCACAAGTAATGGATGATCCGTGGACTGGATACACTACAAGAGAAATAAATTTATCAGGTAAGCATGAATTATGTTTTTCTTATGGGCTGTTTGTATGCTAAATTGTAACCGTTATATTGTGCTGAGATTTTCAATTGCGCACTTTTAGTTGTTGCACGGTTTCTTGTGCTGCCGCTCACATGACAGCCTGCTCTTCCATTTGTTCGCTGAGCAGGGTGGTGTCATTTTCAGTAAGTCTCTTCTGTGGCGGCTGTGGAGACTTTGTTGGAGCTCTTCGTTTGTTTTCAGCTAATAGTGGTTACGGTAGGGCACCTCAGTCTGACTGAGGTGTAGAGGTGTATTTTTTGTTTTTCTTTATTTGTGCACATTTAGCGTTATTGCACCTTGAAGGATTAAGCAGTTCCTTCTTAAAGTGACAGTTCATTTTCAATTTCTTTTATTTTTGGGGAAATATTTTAGCCATGGACACAGAACAGGAGTCTGTTTCATTTGATAAATGTCTATTATGTTTGGAGGCTCAAATTGTTTTGCTTATGCAATTTTGTTACTCATGTTTTATCTTGAACCCTAAAACTTAAAGATAAATTACTCCCTTCTGAGCCTATTGTCTCTCAGGATATGCCACAGCTTTCTCCTCAAACATCCCAAGCCTCAATGGTATCACATGCCCTGCGGTTCCTCTCAGACTCCTGGAGGCGTGTATTTGCCTGTAGATTTTGTTGCTCAGATATCTTATGCGGTATCTACGGCCTTGTCTGCTTTTCCCATTGCGGGTAAGCGCAAGAGGAAATCAATTCATATTTCTTCTAGTAAGGTGTCTGTGCCATCATTTTCTGCGATGGTTGACCTCCCTCATAAGTCGGATGAGGAGGATACCTCGGTAGCTTCTGAAGGTGAGATCTCAGATTCGGACAGTGTAAATCCTCTGATTCTGAAAAAGTAAAATTCAGATTTAAGCTTGAACACCTTTGTTTACTTCTAAAGGAAGTACTGACTACTTTGGACAACTTTGTCGCTGTTAACCCTAAAAAGTCTAGTAAGCTTAATAAAATATGTTCCGGACCGTGTGTCTGAGATCATATCACAGGAATGGGATAAGCCAGGGATACCCTTTTCCCCTTCTCTCGCTTTGAAAAAGATGTTTCCTGTTGCTGACTCCATTCGGGACTCATGGCACACTGTGCCTAAGGTGGAAGGAGCTATTTCTACTCTGGCCAAGAGAACCATGATTCCTATAGAGGATAGCTGTTCTTTTAAGGATCTCATGGATAAAAAGCTTATTTAAAGAAAATGTATATTCATCAGGGATTACAATGGCAATCTGCTGTTTGTACTACGGTCGCAAGCGCAGAATCTTATTGGTGTGATGCTTTGTCTGAGCTGATTTTAGAGGAGACTTCGTTAGAGGATATCCAATATAGAATTAAGGCTCTCAAGCTGGCCAATTCCTTTATCTCTGATGCCAATATGCAAGTCATTAGACTGGGAGCCAAGATGTCTGGCTTCACTGTTCTAGGTCGCAGGGCTCTGTGGCTAAAATCTTGGTCACCTGATGTTACCTCTAAGTCCAAGCTCCTGTCGTTACCTTACAAGGGTAACATCCTTTTTTGTCCTGGTCTGGCAGAGATAATTTCTGAAATTACAGGTGGAAAGGAGTCTTTTCTACCACAGAACAAGAAGAATAGACCTAATGGGTGCCAAAATTCAAATTTTCGTTACTTTCATAATTTCAAAGGACAAAAGCCCTCCTCCTCCAAGCCGGAGCAGTTCAAGTTCTCTTGGAGAAGCAGTCAAAGAAGCCTTCATCTGAGGCTAAATCAGCATGAAGGGACCGCCCCCGGTCCGGTATTGGATCAAGTGGGGGGCAGACTTTGCTTTTTCGTCAAGCTTAGATACGCAATGTCCCAGATCCTAGGGCTGTGAACATAGTATCTCAAGGTTACAAAATAGGATTCAAGACTTGTCCTCCCAGGGGCAGTTTCATCCACTCAAGATTATCTGCACACCAGATAAAAAAGAGGCATTTTTAAGCTGCATTCAGGACCTTTCCTCCCTGGGAGTGATAGTTTCCGGTAAGGGAAACAGGGTCAAAGATTCTTTTCAAATCTTTGTGGTTCCCAAAAAAGAGGGAACCTTTTGACCCATTTTAGACCTTAAATGTCTCAACAAATTTCTCAAGGTGCCATCCTGTCAGTATATTTATGAAAATCTTAGTAGTGCTATCCAAATAATATATATCCGCTTATGGCAGGGTTATGACACAATACAACCAATAATTTTACTTAAAAAAATAGTAACCCTAATCAACCATGCATCTACTAAACCATACAATTAATAAAAATATCTGAATTCTTTTATTTGGTTAATATCCATAAACATATTGAAATATATTTGCAATAAAAGGAAATGAAATAATATTATATACGCTTGAAAACTATTTAAATATGCTATGCAAAGTTTATACACGCTTACCTTTAAAAACCCACATTATTTATAAATAGTCTTTAACATCCAAACAATACAATTTTAAATTGTGCTCTTAAACAATAGGATAATATATATATTCTGCTATTTAACTGCAATTTATCCTAATACAAAATTAACTTACAATATCAGAACTTGCACAAATGAATTACTTAACAAATCAGATACAGATTTAAACAATACCTAGGCTTATGACTACCAATTTAAAATACAATATACTTCACCAAATAAACAGCAATCCAGTTTCCAGTGTTTCTTAAAAGATCAAATTTCACCTCAGAATTAAAAATTGGGAATAATGCATATGGAGTCCAATAGTAGGTGTGTGCTTTAATAATAACTGCAGCATTTCTTTCTTTCTGGGTCAGTCAACACAACAACCTCCTTTTAGTCTCTATGCTGGGGTTTAAATCATCTGATCTCACCCCTCCCCTTTTTTGATTATTTATCAGTCATTGGTGAATATTGGAAACGCCCACGGCCTTGTCCCTTGTCACTGGAATATCTTATTTTTAACAGCCAAAAGGCTTTCTGGCTGTAGTTCTCGTCTGGCAACACCGGGTGGCAGCATTAAAAACAGACATAGCAATACATATAGTTAATACCATTTCTGAACATCTTTAACCAACTTAATCAGTATTTCTATGAAAGGGTTATTCATTTATCATAATTTACTGCAGCAACTGTTCACAATATTTGTTTTGGATAAGTTATATCTTAATGAATTTTCTGATCATTTTGATATGAAACATCAAATATATCTAACATTATATTAAAATAATTTATATTTCATTTAGCCTAACAAAAAAATGTATATTTCATACTCATATCACATCAAAGTAACTTCCATATCTTCATCTCACTATATTTTAAAAGATGTACCCAAAACCTCATAAACATTTATTTCACATTCATATGATATGACTTGTTTCATCTCCGCAGGCATTCCATCTGAAATAAAGTAATAAGTGTCATTAATTATTTCTTTTAGGTCCACAAACATCTATTTATATTCTTAAAAACGCAGAGGTTATTAAACATTTTTGACTGACTAAAACAGTTACCTCCCAGCTTAGCAAATACCCATGTAATAATAGAGAATTAGACAATTTCCCAAATTTCTATATTTAATACATTCTGGGGCATGCATTTAAAGAGAGAGAAAAAAAAAATGTTTATCTGTTTTAATGAGTTTCAGAGTCACACCTCAGCATCTGTCTTTTGTTTCCCAAGGCCTTCACTGCCCACATGGGGTCAATCCACGAGCAGTTGTAAAAGTCTTAATGCAGCATATTTCCTGCTTAGCTAGTAGTGCAGATGTGTATTTGATGTTTAAGGATAATTAACACCTATGTGCATAAAAGCTGTTTCCCTATGATTCTGATCAGTTCCAAAAGGGTATTTCAGACATTTCGTCTCCATATATTTTGTGTGGTGTCGCCTATCTGACAATCTATCCTCTTAATTTGCCTTTTATGACTCATCCTGTCTCAAACTGTAAGTTGATTATAGCAAATTTGGTATGGGTCTCATGTTCCATTGTCCCCCCCCTGTGTGTTTAGCATAACTTTAACAATGAGTGGGGGAGATCTCTTAGGAATAATCCTTTGTCCTACAGACCATGTGCACATCCACAGATTTATTAAATAAAGATAAATATACTTCTATATATTATTTAATAATATTTCAAATACCTTGACATAAATCCCCCTTTCTAATTCAAAAATATGTAGGACACATGTATTTGAATTGGATCAAAGTTAGTGGTATTTGGTGAGGACGTTAACCGTATACATCAGAGGCAGTCCTTTAAGTAGAAAGTCCGTTATTTTCTAGCCAGTCATCTTGTATGTCTTTAGTGTAGTTGGGGATATGACACTTCATTCTCCCTCTATAACTTGTAGTTGGGTTCTGGGATGACATGCCCGCAATTGATTGATATGGACCCATTTATCTATGAAACTTTCATTTTTGGGGATCCTTATTTTATAGGCCACTGGAGATATTTTGTCAGTAATGACAAAAGGACCTTTCCATGAGGGAAGAAATTTCTTCTCTCTAACCTGATCTCTTCCAAAGTTATAAAGATAAACTTTATCATTTATTTCATATTCCTTTTTGGATGTTTTGAGATCATAATAGGTTTTAGTGGCAGTTGCGGCTCTTTCTAAATTCCTTTGAGCAAAGGCATATTGCAGGTGTTTTCTTAAGTTCTCCACATATTGATGTGTATTGGCAGCGTTTATCAAGTTTTGGTCTGATGTACGGTATAGCAGATGCTGAGGTAGAACCATTCTTCTACCAGTCATCAGTTCAAAAGGTGACATTTTGGTAGCACTACTTGGAGTTGCTCTTAATGCCATTAAGACTAGAGGTAGTTTTACATCCCAGTCTTTACCTGTTTCACTCACAAACTTTTTGAGGATTTTAACAATGGACTGGTTGTAACGCTCTACACCACCGCTTGAGGCAGCTCTATAAGCAATATGGAGCTTTCTTTTAACCCCTAGTATCTTCCACATTTTGGTCATCACTTCGCTAGTGAAGTGGGTCCCCCGATCTGACTCGATTCTTTGGGGCAAACCAAATCTGGAAAATACATGGTTGATGAGCAACGCTGCACATGTTTCAGCACTGTTGTTAGGTGCACTAATGCACTCTACCCATTTAGTGAACAGGCATGTCACAGTTAACATGTATTTGTTACCTCTTGATGATCTTGTTACTGGGCCAATAAAATCAATTTGTATATCTGACCATGGCATTACCATCCCCCTTTTCTGCAATGGCGCTCTATGCGTTGGTGCAGTGGGTTGGAACTGTGGGCAGATTAAACACCCTTGACAGTAGGTTTGAACATCTTTCAACATGTGTGGCCAAAAAGCGTAATCACGTAATATTTCATACGTGAGTTTGGCACCGCGATGACCAGATGTGGGAGCATCATGGGCATGTTGAAGCATTAGACCTCTGAACTTGGTGGGTACTACCCACTGCTGGATGCCAGTTTTGGAGGTTCTAATTAACAAACCATCCTGTAACTTGAATTGTGATCTAGATTTTATTAAGATTCTAAGATCTTCTTTGCCAATACAATCATCTTTTGAGATGGGGTTGCTTTCAGGATCTTCTATGTGTTTATAGAAGATGCCTACAATGGGGTCTTCTTTTTGACTAGGGATCAGGTCCTCACTAGGAGAATCCTGACTCCATTGTACCAAGTTAGGCTCACTCTGTTGTTTTGCCTGGTTTCTGGTAATGGCTTCTACCTGAATTGCACCCATTAAGTGGTCAATCTTAAGGAGTTCTCCAGTTATGGCTCCTTGTTTGGCTAACGAATCCGCAAGGTCATTGCCTTCCTTATCAGGACCTAGAACTCTGGAATGGCCCTTGGTCTTTTTCCAGTGTATGGTTAAATCATTGGATACCACCAGATTATCAATCTCGCAGAACAACTTGCCATGCTTGACTGGTTTGTTATTGCTTTTCTGCATGCCATTTCTTTTCCAAGTTGGCAGGTATTCAACAAAACTGTCACGCACATAATTTGAGTCAGTTATGATCACTAATTCATGAATACCATGTTCAATAGCCATTTCAATGGTTTTGAAAACAGCAGTTAGTTCTGCAACTTGACTGGATCTTGGTCCAATGTTGAAACCTATAGATATATTTGGGAATCCATTTGCCCCAGTTATACCAATGCCAGCGACTAATCTGTGCTCATTATCAATAGTAGCATGGTAAGAACAACCATCAACATATACCCAAGGTAATGTTTGACAATGGTCCTCATTGTACACTTTATATGGGGAAAGCAATTGTTCCTCCAGAAAATCATCTTCCGATAATTCTTCCCCTGGATCTTTGGTAGTACAGTCGTGGAACTCGGCAAGCCCTTGTGCGACTGGATTCTTTTTATTCTGCTTGTAGCAAATTTCTAAGGGCCAGCCTTGTAAGGAAAGAGTCCACGCTGTTATGCGGCTATTAGACAAATTCCCATCTCTTATTCTCTCACTTTGCAAATATAGCAAAGGCTGGTGGGCCGTTTCTACAATAATTTTCTCGCCCTGTATATAGCTGCGGAAATTTTGTAGAGCCCATACAGGAGATAAGAGGGCTTTTTCGGAATCGCTAAATTTTATTTCTACTGGGGATATATTTTTCCTCGCATAAGCAATGGCTTTGTTCAAATTATCATGCTTTTGGTATAAAACAGCACTCATGCTTATATCTGTGTAACCTGTCTCTAAGAAGAAAGGTTTACCACCTTCAGGGTACGGTAAGCAAGGTGCTTGAGTAAGTTTTCTCTTCAGCTCTCTGATGGCTGTCTCTTGAGACTCACTCCAGTGCCATTTCACATCTTTCTTTAGAAGAAGTAGTAGTGGTTTAACTAATTCCGCATAATTATCAATGAATTTGCGAGAATAATTTGTCATACCCAGGAATGATCTCAATTCCTTTAAGTTAGTTGGGTTTTTAGAATTCACTATAGCTTCCACCTTTTTCTTCTGGGGATTCAATTCTTCAGAGGTAACTTCATGTCCCAAGAAGTTTACACGAGTGCGGCACCATTGAGCTTTTTGTAGGGATAATTTGACACCTGCCCTTTTAAGTTGGCTGAGGACGTGTTTAAGCTCTGCAATGTGTTTTTCAAAGTCTGTGCTTTTGATTAAAACATCATCAACATAAGATAAGGTCCCCCTTTCCAGTGCATCAGGCATAGCCTTATGCATGAATACAGCAAATTCATGTCCAGAATTTATGTATCCAAATGGAAGTCTCTGGAATGCATATTGGACCTTTTGGAAAGAGAATGCCAGCTTATATTGGTCCTCGTCATGTACCTTTATGGTCCAATATCCCTGTGCACAATCAATGGCAGTGAAAATTTTTTATCCCTGCATTTGTGCTAGGCACTGGTCAATGTATGGTACTGGCCAACCAGACATGTACACTCGTTTGTTTAGCTGTCTTAAATCAGCACACAAATGCCATTGTCCATTGGGCTTAAGGACACCTAGAATAGGATTATTATAAGAGCTGTGCACCTGTCTGATAATACCTCTTTATTCCAAATTCCTTATGATCTCTGCAAGAGAATCATATGAAGCTAAGGGAAGTCTGTATTGTTTGACAAATACAGGTGGCGCATTGGGATCTGTTTGTATTCTTGCAATGTGCAAGTCTGTAGTACCACAGTCATTAGAATCCTTAGCGAAAATATCCTTATATTCCATTAGGAGTTCTCGCAGCTGTTGGCGTTAGTCATCGCTGGAACAGCCATTAGCTAAGGATATTTGTTCTTCGACTATTTGCTGAAATCCTGGAAAGATTTCAGGCTGTCCTATTTCATAGGCTTCTTCCAGCCTAGAGGTGAGATCCCCTTGATTATAATTTACATTGCTCCCATGACTCTGGGTATTGGGGTAATCTTGCTGTTTGATTGGCTGATCAAACACTAGAGAGGCTTCTTCAATTTTACAGATGCCTTCCTCTGAGCTGAAGGGATAAATGGACTGAATATTAAATAGACCCTCTGGCATAGATGCAAAGGATTGTTCTATTAATTGTTCTTCAGTTAAGTATCCTTCAGGTATTAGCCCAATTACATTATTCTGGAATCCAAAAGTGTAATAACTTGATTCCAGTGCATGTCCTATGGTGGTTCCCTTGGATAATGTTATATCCTGTGGGGTCATGTTATGTACAATAATATGTATTGGAACAGTTCCAATATTCACCATAGGAGTGTAGGTTACTGTGACACCCAGAGTTTGTATTCTATGGGAGAGGCAAATTAGTGTTTCAGAAGTTTTTAATTTCTGACTTCTCTTTACCTGTAAGGGTAAAAGAAATTTATCAGCCCCAGCAGGAATTATAACATCGCTAGATACCTGCATATTCACAGCATATGGCAATTGCTGGTTTGATTTCAGGGCTGCGTTTTCATCCTGAAAGACTTCAGGGCCCCCCTTTAACCTGCTCCAGAGGCAAGAGTTAATCAAATCTATTTGTATGGCATATCTATGTAAGATATCATTGCCAATGTATATTTGATTATGGGGAGTATTTAAAACTAAAAACAGGTGCTTCACTGACTTATTACCTATAGAGATAGATAATAAGCACTTAGCTGTGATGTTATAGCTTTCAGACCTGTCATCCAAGTTGTGGACACAGTGGTCTTGGGGAGAAAGATATTTAATCACTTTAGGTTCAGCTATTTGCGCTAATAAACCTTCGCTTATATAGCTAGCTTCCTGTTTTAAGTTTATTTTAGCATATTTGGTTTTACCAAGGTCATGTTCTTGTATAGGGATAATTAGATCCTCTTTAACTCTCTCAATCCCTGTGAGGTATTGAGCGTGGCCTCCCCCCTTAGGGATTTTATGATCCCCCTTGTGGAGTGATATGGTTAATACGTCGCCATCTAGGGAGATATTCGCTATCTTTCCGGGCGAAATTTTAAAAGTATTACCATCAGAGCCACTAAAAGGAGTCTGATCATCTATTTGTAGAATAGTGATTTCAGGTACAGAGTTATTCCTGAAATGAATCTCCACAGCATCGTGTTTCTCTTCCACCACGTGACAACTATGTCGGTTGCGAGATATACCAGATTTTTCATAATTGATAGGCCTCTTAACTTGTGACCAAATTACATTATTTATGCAATCAATTATGGTGCTTAATCGCTTCAGGAGATCACTACCAATAATTAAACGATCAGTTGGCAGATCCACTATAATGACAGGGTGTCTTATGACCCTGTTCCCCAATTTAAATTTTAACCAGGCAGTACCGTAGACTTTTAGGGAGTTACCCCCAACACCTATTAGAGAACCGTCAAATTCTTTTATTTTAGGTTTGTGGGGTGTTAGCTCATTTAGCTGTGTGTAGTACCTGTGGGATAAGATAGTTGCCTGTGACCCAGTGTCAATTAATCCCCTGATAGGGTTGGAGACTGAATCTTGCAGCTCAACTAATACATAATATCTTCCTGCAGTTTCTACCATTTCACACATAAAGTTGGCGTTGGCATACATTTGTGGGCTTCGCCACGTGTTACCTGAATTCGCCGTGTCATTCGATGCAGAGGAACCTTCATACCTACCTGTTTCCTCTATGACGGGGTCGGCTGGATTCTTTTGTACTGCATCTGTGGAAACAAGGTTAAGAGAGTGCTGCAAGGGAAGAGTTTTGTTAATTTTTCCCGGGTGAGGTTGCCTGTCATCACAGCTAAATGGTCCGTTTCCGGTCTGTGGGGAGAGAACATGATTAGTATCATCAATATTTATTATTACATTTTGTATATCTCTCCCCTCCCCTTCAGGTGATACTGCAGTATTTATGACTGTGCCTGTGGTCCACTGCTGACGACTGGCTGTACCCCTAAAAAAGTATTGTTCGGTTGCTGAGCTGTAGATTTTTTACTCATATTAGCGATTTGTTCGCTCAACCGATTTAATTGGGTAAACAGCATATCTACCTGATTGTACAAGTTACCTCTACCCCTGGGCCTATCTCTTGGTGCCCCATTGTACTGATCCCTGGACCATTGGGTTCCCTCAGAATCAGGGCCGCTATTTCTATTCTGGCGTGGTTGCCCCTGGGGTTCAGCTTGTTCAGCATTAGTACTTTGGGGAGCATTATATACCTGGGGTGTCTGGTTACCCTGAGAATATCTTCGCCGTCTATTGTATCTACCCTTGCGCGGATACCAATTATTTGGTGAGTATTCTCTTTGTGAGTAACTATTCACCTGATTATGTCCCCCACTTTGATTATAGTCTCCCTGTGCCTCAACCTGTGTAGGGGGAGGGGCAGAATTAAACCTCTGTGGAGATGGCCTGTTTTGACTGGCCACCTCTGCATAAATTCTCTTTCTTTCATGTAATTATCAAGAGTCCATGAGCTAGTGACGTATGGGATATACATTCCTACCAGGAGGTGCAAAGTTTCCCAAACCTCAAAATGCCTATAAATACACCCCTCACCACACCCACAATTCAGTTTTACAAACTTTGCCTCCTATGGAGGTGGTGAAGTAAGTTTGTGCTAGATTCTACGTTGATATGCGCTCCGCAGCAAGTTGGAGCCCGGTTTTCCTCTCAGCGTGCAGTGAATGTCAGAGGGATGTGAGGAGAGTATTGCCTATTTGAATGCAGTGATCTCCTTCTACGGGGTCTATTTCATAGGTTCTCTGTTATCGGTCGTAGAGATTCATCTCTTACCTCCCTTTTCAGATCGACGATATACTCTTATTTATATACCATTACCTCTGCTGATTCTCGTTTCAGTACTGGTTTGGCTTTCTACAAACATGTAGATGAGTGTCCTGGGGTAAGTAAATCTTATTTTCTGTGACACTCTAAGCTATGGTTGGGCACTTTGTTTATAAAGTTCTAAATATATGTATTCAAACATTTATTTGCCTTGACTCAGAATGTTCAACATTCCTTATTTTCAGACAGTCAGTTTCATATTTGGGATAATGCATTTGAATCAATCATTTTTTCTTACCTTAAAATTTGACTCTTTTTTTCCCTGTGGGCTGTTAGGCTCGCGGGGGCTGAAAATGCTTCATTTTATTGCGTCATTCTTGGCGCGGACTTTTTTGGCGCAAAAAATCTTTTCCGTTTCCGGCGTCATACGTGTCGCCGGAAGTTGCGTCATTTTTTTGACGTTCTTTTGCGCCAAAAATGTCGGCGTTCCGGATGTGGCGTCATTTTTGGCGCCAAAAGCATTTAGGCGCCAAATAATGTGGGCGTCTTATTTGGCGCTAAAAAATATGGGCGTCGCTTTTGTCTCCACATTATTTAAGTCTCATTTTTCATTGCTTCTGGTTGCTAGAAGCTTGTTCTTTGGCATTTTTTCCCATTCCTGAAACTGTCATTTAAGGAATTTGATCAATTTTGCTTTATATGTTGTTTTTTCTCTTACATATTGCAAGATGTCTCACGTTGCATCTGAGTCAGAAGATACTTCAGGAAAATCGCTGTCTAGTGCTGGAACTACCAAAGCTAAGTGTATCTGCTGTAAACTTTTGGTAGCTATTCCTCCGGCTGTTGTTTGTATTAATTGTCATGACAAACTTGTTAATGCAGATAATATTTCCTTTAGTAATGTACCATTGCCTGTTGCAGTTCCTTCAACATCTAAGGTGCAGAATGTTCCTGATAACATAAGAGATTTTGTTTCTGAATCCATCAAGAAGGCTATGTCTGTTATTTCTCCTTCTAGTAAACATAAAAAATCTTTTAAAACTTCTCTCTCTACAGATGAATTTTTAAATGAACATCATCATTCTGATTCTGATGACTCTTCTGGTTCAGAGGATTCTGTCTCAGAGATTGATGCTGATAAATCTTCATATTTATTTAAAATGGAATTTATTCGTTCTTTACTTAAAGAAGTACTAATTGCTTTAGAAATAGAGGATTCTGGTCCTCTTGATACTAATTCTAAACGTTTAGATAAGGTATTTAAATCTCCTGTGGTTATTCCAGAAGTTTTTCCTGTTCCTAATGCTATTTCTGAAGTAATTTCCAAAGAATGGGATAAATTGGGTAATTCATTTACTCCTTCTAAACGTTTTAAGCAATTATATCCTGTGCCGTCTGACAGATTAGAATTTTGGGACAAAATCCCTAGAGTTGATGGGGCTATTTCTTCCCTTGCTAAACGTACTACTATTCCTACGTCAGATGGTACTTCGTTTAAGGATCCTTTAGATAGGAAAATTGAATCCTTTCTAAGAAAAGCTTATCTGTGTTCAGGTAATCTTCTTAGACCTGCTATATCATTGGCTGATGTTGCTGCAGCTTCAACTTTTTGGTTGGAAACTTTAGCGCAACAAGTAGCAAATCATGATTCTCATGATATTATTATTCTTCTTCAGCATGCTAATAATTTTATTTGTGATGCCATTTTTGATATTATTAGAGTTGATGTCAGGTTTATGTCTCTAGCTATTTTAGCTAGAAGAGCTTTATGGCTTAAGACTTGGAATGCTGATATGGCTTCTAAATCAACTCTACTTTCCATTTCTTTCCAGGGTAACAAATTATTTGGTTCTCAGTTGGATTCTATTATCTCAACTGTTACTGGTGGGAAAAGAACTTTTTTACCACAGGATAAAAAATCTTTTTTCCTTTCGTTTCAACAAAGAACAAAAGCCTGATCCTTCATCTTCAGGAGCAGTTTCAGTTTGGAAACCATCTCCAGTCTGGAATAAATCCAAGCCTGCTAGAAAGGCAAAGCCTGCTTCTAAGTCCACATGAAGGTGCGGCCCTCATTCCAGCTCAGCTGGTAGGGGGCAGGTTATGTTTTTTCAAAGAAATTTGGATCAATTCTGTTCACAATCTTTGGATTCAGAACATTGTTTCAGAAGGGTACAGAATTGGTTTCAAGATGAGACCTCCTGCAAAGAGATTTTTTCTTTCCCGTGTCCCAGTAAATCCAGTGAAAGCTCAAGCATTTCTGAATTGTGTTTCAGATCTAGAGTTGGCTGGAGTAATTATGCCAGTTCCACTTCCGGAACAGGGGATGGGGTTTTATTCAAATCTCTTCATTGTACCAAAGAAGGAGAATTCCTTCAGACCAGTTCTGGATCTAAAAATATTGAATCGTTATGTAAGGATACCAACGTTCAAAATGGTAACTGTAAGGACTATCTTGCCTTTTGTTCAGCAAGGGCATTATATGTCCACAATAGATTTACAGGATGCATATCTGCATATTCCGATTCATCCAGATCATTATCAGTTCCTGAGATTCTCTTTTCTGGACAAGCATTACCAGTTTGTGGCTCTGCCGTTTGGCCTAGCTACAGCTCCAAGAATTTTTACAAAGGTTCTCGGTGCCCTTCTGTCTGTAATCAGAGAACAGGGTATTGTGGTATTTCCTTATTTGGACGATATCTTGGTACTTGCTCAGTCTTTACATTTAGCAGAATCTCATACGAATCGACTTGTGTTGTTTCTTCAAGATCATGGTTGGAGGATCAATTTACCAAAAAGTTCATTGATTCCTCAGACAAGGGTAACCTTTCTGGGTTTCCAGATAGATTCAGTGTCCATGATTCTGTCTTTAACAGACAAGAGACGTCTAAAATTGATTTCAGCTTGTCGAAACCTTCAGTCACAATCATTCCCTTCGGTAGCCTTATGCATGGAAATTCTAGGTCTTATGACTGCTGCATCGGACACGATCCCCTTTGCTCGTTGTCACATGCGACCTCTTCAGCTCTGTATGCTGAATCAATGGTGCAAGGATTACACAAAGATATCTCAATTAATATCTTTAAAACCGATTGTACGTCACTCTCTGACGTGGTGGACAGATCACCTTCGTTTAATTCAGGGGGCTTCTTTTGTGCTTCTGACCTGGACTGTAATTTCAACAGATGCAAGTCTCACAGGTTGGGGAGCTGTGTGGGGATCTCTGACGGCACAAGGAGTTTGGGAATCTCAGGAGGTGAGATTACCGATCAATATTTTGGAACTCCGTGCAATTTTCAGAGCTCTTCAGTTTTGGCCTCTTCTGAAGAGAGAATCGTTCATTTGTTTTCAGACAGACAATGTCACAACTGTGGCATACATCAATCATCAAGGAGGGACTCACAGTCCTCTGGCTATGAAAGAAGTATCTCGAATTTTGGTTTGGGCGGAATCCAGCTCCTGTCTAATCTCTGCGGTTCATATCCCAGGTATAGACAATTGGGAAGCGGATTATCTCAGTCGCCAAACGTTGCATCCGGGCGAATGGTCTCTTCACCCAGAGGTTTTTCTTCAGATTGTTCAAATGTGGGAACTTCCAGAAATAGATCTGATGGCGTCTCATCTAAACAAGAAACTTCCCAGGTATCTGTCCAGATCCCGGGATCCTCAGGCGGAGGCAGTGGATGCATTATCACTTCCTTGGAAGTATCATCCTGCCTATATCTTTCCGCCTCTAGTTCTTCTTCCAAGAGTAATCTCCAAGATTCTGAAGGAATGCTCGTTTGTTCTGCTGGTAGCTCCGGCATGGCCTCACAGGTTTTGGTATGCGGATCTTGTCCGGATGGCCTCTTGCCAACCGTGGACTCTTCCGTTAAGACCAGACCTTCTGTCGCAAGGTCCTTTTTTCCATCAGGATCTGAAATCCTTAAATTTAAAGGTATGGAGATTGAACGCTTGATTCTTGGTCAAAGAGGTTTCTCTGATTCTGTGATTAATACTATGTTACAGGCGCGTAAATCTGTATCTAGAGAGATATATTATAGAGTCTGGAAGACTTATATTTCTTGGTGTCTTTCTCATCATTTTTCTTGGCATTCTTTTAGAATACCGAGAATTTTACAGTTTCTTCAGGATGGTTTAGATAAGGGTTTGTCCGCAAGTTCCTTGAAAGGTCAAATCTCTGCTCTTTCTGTTCTTTTTCACAGAAAGATTGCTATTCTTCCTGATATTCATTGTTTTGTACAAGCTTTGGTTCGTATAAAACCTGTCATTAAGTCAATTTCTCCTCCTTGGAGTTTGAATTTGGTTGTGGGTCTCTTCAAGCTCCTCCGTTTGAACCTATGCATTCATTGGACATTAAATTACTTTCTTGGAACGTTTTGTTCCTTTTGGCAATCTCTTCTGCCAGAAGAGTTTCTGAATTATCTGCTCTTTCTTGTGAGTCTCCTTTTCTGATTTTTCATCAGGATAAGGCGGTGTTGCGAACTTCTTTTGAATTTTTACCTAAAGTTGTGAATTCCAACAACATTAGTAGAGAAATTGTGGTTCCTTCATTATGTCCTAATCCTAAGAATTCTAAGGAGAAATCGTTGCATTCTTTGGATGTTGTTAGAGCTTTGAAATATTATGTTGAAGCTACTAAGTCTTTCCGAAAGACTTCTAGTTTATTTGTTATCTTTTCCGGTTCTAGAAAAGGCCAGAAAGCTTCTGCCATTTCTTTGGCATCTTGGTTGAAATCTTTAATTCATCTTGCCTATGTTGAGTCGGGTAAAACTCCGCCTCAGAGGATTACAGCTCATTCTACTAGGTCAGTTTCTACTTCCTGGGCGTTTAGGAATGAAGCTTCGATTGATCAGATTTGCAAAGCAGCAACTTGGTCCTCTTTGCATACTTTTACTAAATTCTACCATTTTGATGTATTTTCTTCTTCTGAAGCAGTTTTTGGTAGAAAAGTACTTCAGGCAGCGGTTTCAGTTTGAATCTTCTGCTTATGTTTTTCATTAAACTTTATTTTGGGTGTGGATTATTTTCAGCAGGAATTGGCTGTCTTTATTTTATCCCTCCCTCTCTAGTGACTCTTGTGTGGAAAGATCCACATCTTGGGTAATCAGTATCCCATACGTCACTAGCTCATGGACTCTTGCTAATTACATGAAAGAAAACATAATTTATGTAAGAACTTACCTGATAAATTCATTTCTTTCATATTAGCAAGAGTCCATGAGGCCCGCCCTTTTTTTGTGGTGGTTATGATTTTTGTATAAAGCACAATTATTCCAATTCCTTATTTTATATGCTTTCGCACTTTTTTATCACCCCACTTCTTGGCTATTCGTTAAACTGAATTGTGGGTGTGGTGAGGGGTGTATTTATAGGCATTTTGAGGTTTGGGAAACTTTGCCCCTCCTGGTAGGAATGTATATCCCATACGTCACTAGCTCATGGACTCTTGCTAATATGAAAGAAATGAATTTATCAGGTAAGTTCTTACATAAATTATGTTTTTTAGACTCCAAATTGAGGGGGCTAGGTGACACCCTAGTTTCTGCCACAATTTTGGGTTTTTACTCCTTTTTAACCCCCTGCTCACTGGACTGCTGAATAGAGTATAACTTCGTACTCTCTTTGATCAGCCATTCCAATGAGCAGTCTTCATCAAAATCTCTAGCTAAGTTGATTTTGATGGGTGTAGGCAGTGCTTCAAAAAATAAATTTACAAATTCTGAGCCATCAAATTTGGGATTATCTTCAGCCATACTGTACGCATTTTTCAATACAGAAAGGAATTCGATTGGACTCTGATTCGCACGACACTTTAAACCATATACCGCTATTTTCGCGGCAGTTTTAGTGCGATATTGCCCGAATTCTTTTCTGCATTGTCGTTTTACCCCATTCCAGGAATGAATATTCATATCCTTTAGTGAAGCAAAGAATTTGTGATGCTTACTGTCAAATACCCAAGGCATTAATTCAATTTTCAATTTCTCACTTGTAACATTCATTATAGCTAACGCATTTTCAAAAGCCTGTAAATGATCAATTACAGATGTTGTTCCCTTATTGGAGAATATAGGTACTGCGCGTTGTACGAAGGTGATTATTTTATGGGAATCATAGACTTTATCAGACTTACTTTGGGCTTCTGTGTTAGAGTTTCCCTCCCCCGCACTAGCTGCGTTACAGCAGTCCTCTGGATTTATATCATGAGGTGACTGCCTATTTGGGAAATCTACTTCTGACCCATTTGGGGTCATTTGTCTATACTGTTCCATATGTTTTTGTACCTCGTCCCTGACGCGTTCGCTGAAGGAGTTAGCATTATCTGCATTATTCTCACTGTTAATATAAGGGTGTTCATATTGGCGATATGACCTTTTTAAATCGCTTAATTCTTTCTGGCTTTGCGCAAGCTGTTTATTTAAATCTTGTATCTGTGCGATTAAGTCTGTATTATGCTTATCTAAGGCGGTTAGGTTTTGGGCAAATTCATCCATTTTATTTTTGGCTATTTTTAAACCCTCTTCGCGTCTGCGCGAGGAACGAATACTATTTTCTAGCTCCTGTATTTGCAATCGTTTGTCTGTGACACAAAACGACATTTCGTCAATAATGCATATTAAGAGGGGCCAAGATTTTAGTATTAGTTCTTCTCGCTTTTTTTGAGCTTTGCATTGATTAATCATTAATAATTCCTGGAAGAATTCATTCTCTTCATTTCACATATTATTATTTACGGTAATATTTTTAGCCCTAGTTTCAAGCATATCCATAAAATCATTTAATTCACCCGCAATATTAAACTTCCCTTTAATGTAACTTAAGATATCTTTCTTAAGGACCTGACCTTTAGTAATAGGTATGGTTATGGGACCATTTTCATCGCTATGTATAGAATTAAATGATTCACTTCTGGCTACAGACATTATTATATTGGTTTAGTACTTAGTTAAACTAAAACGCTAATACAATTTTTGCCAATAAAAAGAGAGAAAAATTTTATATTTCAAAAAAAAAATATTATTAATTTTGAAATATGAAAAATTAATATTCCGAAATATGAAAAATTAATAATTTTGATTAATTTTGAAAATATGAAAAATCAATATTTTTGATTAATTTTGAAATATGAAAAATTTATATTTTTATTAATTTTTCAAAATTAATCTTTAATAATATTTCAAGATATTAATATCAATCTCGAAATATGAAAATTAATATTTCAACTTTTCAAAAATTATATCTTCAAAATATTAATATCGAAATATGAATTTTTTTTTTCTCTTTTATAATAATTTCTATTTACTACAAATATATATTATATCAAATATGATGAATATTATTAAATCTCAGAACAGTGCCTCCAATTATTATGTCAGTATATTTATGAAAATCTTAGTAGTGCTATCCAAATAATATATATCAGCTTATGGCAGGGTTATGACACAATACAACCAATAATTTTCCTTAAATAGTAAATCTAATCAACCATGCATCTACTAAACCATACAATTAATAAAAATATCTGAATTCTTTTATTTGGTTAATATCCATAAACATATTGAAATATATTTGCAATAAAAGGAAATGAAATAATATTATATACGCTTGAAAACTATTTAAATATGCTATGCAAAGTTTATACACGCTTACCTTTAAAAACCCACCTTATTTATAAATAGTCTTTAACATCCAAACAATACAATTTTAAATTGTGCTCTTAAACAATAGGATAATATATATATTCTGCTATTTAACTGCAATGTATCCTAATACAAAATTAACTTACAATATCAGAACTTGCACAAATGAATTACTTAACAAATCAGACACAGCTTTAAACAATACCTAGGCTTATGACTACCAATTTAAAATACAATATACTTCACCAAATAAACAGCAATCCAGTTTCCAGTGTTTCTTAAAAGATCCAATTTCACCTCAGAATTCAAAATTGGGAATAATGCATATGGAGTCCAATAGTAGGTGTGTGCTTTAATAATAACTGCAGCAGTTATTTCTTTCTGGGTCAGTCAACACAACAACCTCCTTTTAGTCTCTTTGCTGGGGTTTAAATCATCTGATCTCACCCCTCCCCTTTTTTGATTATTTATCAGTCATTGGTGAATATTGGAAACGCCCACGGCCTTGTCCCTTGTCACTGGAATATCTTATTTTTAACAGCCAAAAGGCTTTCTGTCTGTAGTTCTCGTCTGGCAACACCGGGTGGCAGCATTAAAAACAGACATAGCAATACATATAGTTAATACCATTTCTGAACATCTTTAACCAACTTAATCAGTATTTCTATGAAAGGGTTATTCATTTATCATAATTTACTGCAACAACTGTTCACAATATTTGTTTTGGATAAGTTATATCTTAATGAATTTTCTGATCATTTTGATATGAAACATCAAATATATCAAATATATCTAACATTATATTAAAATAATTTATATTTCATTTAGCCTAACAAAAATGTATATTTCATAGTCATATCACATCAAAGTAACTTCCATATCTTCATCTCACTATATTTTAAAAGATGTACCCAAAACCTCATAAACATTTATTTCACATTCATATGATATGACTTGTTTCATCTCCCGCAGGCATTCCATCTGAAATAAAGTAATAAGTGTCATTAATTATTTCTTTTAGGTCCACACACATCTATTTATATTCTTAAAAACGCAGAGGTTATTAAAAATTTTTGACTGACTAAAACAGTTACCTCCCAGCTTAGCAAATACCCATGTAATAATAGAGAATTAGACAATTTCCCAAATTTCTATATTTAATACATTCTGGGGCATGCATTCAAAGAGAGAGAAAAAATGTTTGTTATCTGTTTTAATGAGTTTCAGAGTCACACCTCAGCATCTGTCTTTTGTTTCCCAAGGCCTTCACTGCCCACATGGGGTCAATCCACGAGCAGTTGTAAAAGTCTTAATGCAGCATATTTCCTGCTTAGCTAGTAGTGCAGATGTGTATTTGATGTTTAAGGATAATTAACACCTATGTGCATAAAAGCTGTTTCCCTATGATTCTGATCAGTTCCAAAAGGGTATTTCAGACATTTTGTCTCCATATATTTTGTGTGGTGTCGCCTATCTTACAATCTATCCTCTTAATTTGCCTTTTATGACTCATCCTGTCTCAAACTGTAAGTTGATTATAGCAAATTTGGTATGGGTCTCATGTTCCATTGTCCCCCCCTGTGTGTTTAGCATAACTTTAACAATGAGTGGGGGAGATCTCTTAGGAATAATCCTTTGTCCTACAGACCATGTGCACATCCACAGATTTATTAAATAAAGATAAATATACTTCTATATATTATTTAATAATATTTCAAATACCTTGACATTCCTTTAAAATGGAAACCATTTATTCCATTCTTCCTTTTGTTCAAGAGTTCTGGGGGCTCTTTTGGCAGTCGTCAGAACTCAGGGAATTGCGGTGGTGCCTTACCTGGACGACATCTTGGTTCTAGCGTCATCTTTTCAACTAGCAAACTCTCATACACAGATCTTGTTGTCTTTTCTATGTTCCCACGGATGGAAAGTGAATCTGGAGAAGAGTTACCTTGCTCCAGCTAAAAGTGTGTATTTCTTAGGGACCATCATAGATTCCCTATCCATGAAGATTTTTCTGACGGATGTCAGAAAATCCAAACTTCTCACTTAATGTCTCTCTCTCCAGTCTTTTCATCCATCAGTGTCTCAATGCATGGAGGTAATTGGTCTGATGGTTGCCTCCATGGATATCATTCCCTTTGCTCAATTTCATCTAAGATCTCTGCAACTATGCATGCTCAGTCAATGGAATGGAGACCATTCAGATCTATCTCAGAGGATAGACCTGGATCCTCTAACAAGAGACACACTCTCTTGTGGTGTATTTCTTTGCATCATCTGTCTCAGGGCACATTCTTCCGGAGACCCTCCTGGGTGATTGTGACCACGGATGCCAGCCTGTTAGGCTGGGGAGCAGTTTGGGGCTTGTTAAAAGCTCAGGGTCTGTGGACTCGGGAGGAGTCCTCTCTTCCCATAAACATCTTAGAGTTAAGAGCAATTTTCAATGCCTTGATAGCTTGGCCTCAGTTGTCTTTAGCCCGGTTTATCAGATTCGGACAACATCACCTCAGTGGCTTACATCAACCACCAGGGGGGAACTCGTAGTTCCCTTGCTATGAAGAAGGTGACTCACATTATACAGTGGGCGGAAGCTAACGCTTGTCTCCTATCTGCCATTCACATTCCAGGAGTGGACAACTGGGAGGCGGATTTTCTGAGCAGACAGACCTTTCTTCCCGGGGAGTGGGCTCTCCATCAGGAAGTGTTCACCAGGATAACCCTCAGGTGGGGGTTCCAGAGTTGGATCTGATGGTGTCTCGTCAGAATGCCAAGCTTCCAAGGCACTGTTCAAGGTCAAGAGATCCTCAGGCCATCCTGATAGATGCTCTGATGGTTCCTTAGGATTTCGGTCTAGCATACCTGTTTTCTCCTTTTGCTCTCCTTCCACAAGTCATTGCTCATATCAAGCAGGAGACAGTGTGGTGAAGATGTCATCTCTTCCACATTGGAGGTTACCTCTGAGGAAGGACCTTCCTCCATCCAAATCTAGTTTCTTTGAAGCTGACTTCTTGGAAATTGAACACTTAATTTTGGCTAAGCGTGCATTTTCTGAGTCGGTCATTGATACCATGCTTCAGGCTCGCAAACCAGTTACTCTTAAAATTTACCATAAGGTATGACGCAAATACCTATATTGGTGTGAATCGAAGGGCTTCTCTTGGAGCAGGGTCAGGATTCCTAGAATTGTGTCTTTTCTCCAGGAAGGTCTGGAGAAGGGCTTGTCAGTCAGTTCTCTGAAGGGTCAGATTTCTGCACTGTCCTTTTACACAAACATCTCGCGGATGTGCCAGATGTTCAATCTTTTTGTTAGGCCCTGGTTAGAATCAGGCCTGTGTTTAAACCTGTTGCTCCTCTTTGGAGCTTGAACCTTGTGCTTAACGTTTTGCAACAGGCTCTGTTTGAGTCAATGCATTCTGTAGATAATAAGTTGTTATCTTGGAAAGTTTTGTCCCTTATTGCTATTTCCTCTTCTCGCAGAGTTTCTGAACTCTCGGCTCTGCAGTGTGATTCCCCTTACCTTATTTCCTTCTAAATACAGGGAGAGTCCACAACTGCATTCATTGCTTGTGGGAAAACAGAACCTGGCCACTAGGAGGAAGCATAGACACCCCAGCCAAAGGCTTAAATACCTCCCCCACTTCCCTCATCCCCGGTCATTCTTTGTCTTTTGTCACAGGAGGTTGGCAGAGAAGTGTCAGAAGATACGGAGTAGTTCCTTATGGAGGGTAGTACTCTTAGAGATGGGACTTGAATTTTAAGTATTCTTGTCAGCCTCTCAGTGAGAGCATTGATGAAAGTTAGGGTCTGGAGATGCAGGGAGAGTCTTTCTGCGAAACCATCCAGATTCATATTAACAGCTCCTTAAGCAATCGGCGTTGCCTAGTGTCGCTGCCTGCTTTCTTCACTCAAGTCCATGTTAGAAGCGCTGCTACAATCTGTCAAACTTGAAGGACCTTGTCGCTGTTCCATGGCATAAATTCCGGTAAGATCTTTTCATTTTTTACACACATGTTAGCGATAGAAGACAGGATCTCAGTGGGACTCCTTTATCTTTATGGAATCAAGGTTTAATATCTCCTGAGCGGGATTATTGAAGAGCGGGGTCTTGTTAATCATGTTTGTTATGTGATGTTGACTGCGTATGTGTAGGAGACATTTTGGGCTGAGATGCTGATACGGAACATAAAGGTTATAGAGCTGCTCAGTTTTATTAAGCTAGCGCGCTTTTCCTTAGCAGGGGCGGTCCTGCATGAGGCACCATGTGACTGGGAGTAGCCACTTCTTGTTTCCATTTCCGATTCCTGACCGAGTGGCTGTGGAGAAGAGTTAACTTTTCTTCCTGTCTGGGTCATAGGAGGTGGTGAGTGTCCTAGCCATTGGGGGTTTAAGGTGCCAGTTGTTTTTTTGGCTAAAATTTGTAATTAAAATTATGGAGGATTCTGATATTCTAAAGGATTCCTCTGATACAGATTTTGAAGCCTGAGTAGACCAGCCCGCTTAATTGTCCATATGTTCCATATGCCGCAATAGGGTGTTCTCTTTAAACAATGTTGAGATGTTAGTGACCACTGAGCCGTCTACCTCTGAGGATTCATCGCCCCGTGAGGTGCGTTCCCTTGAATCTTCTCCTACACATGCAGTTCCCCATAGTATCATTACTCCTTCGTCTGAGGAAGACTTTTTTTCCACCGGAGGTTACTGCGCGCTTTCGCATGGCCATCTCTATGGCTTTAGCGAGTTTGCCTCTTCCTACTACGTGCAAGCGAAGGGTTAATCCGTGCTCTCCTACCCATGGGCCGTCGTTTAAAAAGACGATTTTGTCCGATCAGTCATCTGGGGATGTGGTTCCCTCTGAGGCTTCAGAGGTAGAACCTCCGGGGTCAGAGTCGCCTGATTTGACTCCTCCAACTGAGGGGGATTTGGCATTTAGATTTAGAATGGCACGCCTGCATTTACATCTGAGAGAGATTTTGGCAATGTTGGAGATTCCCAGTCCTGATCCTAAATCTGATAATGATCTTGATTAGACGAGTGGAGAGGGTTGGATCCGCTTTTTTTATCGTCTGTATGTATATAGTTACAGAATCCCAGTCCCGAGCTCTAGGGGGTGATTGTGTTGTTTAACAGGCAGGACCTTTTTGTTTTAGTTAGCACACCCTTTTTGACGTCCCTTCGTACTAAATTGGGGTTTCTCCCTAAGGTGGTGTTGAATCGAAACATTAATCAGGAAATTGTTGATCCTTCTTTTTGTCCTAATCCTTCTTCTCATAAGGAGCGTCTTTTGGATGTTGTGCATGCTCTAAAATTTTACCTACAGGATTTTCGTCAATCTTCTGCCCTGTTTCTCAGGAAATTGTAAGGGTCAGAAGTCCACTTCCGCTTCTCTTTCCCTCTGGTTGAGAAGTATGATTGATTTTGCTTATAAGACTTGTGGACAGCAGCCTCCTGAGATAATTACGGCTCATTCCACTGGTCCTCTCTGCATACTTTTTCCAAATTCTACAAATTCAATACTTTTGGGAGAAAGGTTCTTCAAGCGGTGGTGCCTTCTTTTTAGGTCTGCCTGTCTCGTTCTCCCTCCCTGTTTATTCAGTGTCCTCTAGCTTGGGTATTGGTTCCCACTAGTAATTGGAATGATGTTGTGGACTCGCTATGTCTTAGGAAAGAAAACAAAATTTATGCTTACCTGATAAATTTCTTTCTTTCCGGACATGGTGAGTCCACTATCCCACCCTTAAATAAGACTGAATTTCTCTTGTTAAGTGTATCCAGTCCACGGATCATCCATTACTTGTGGGTTATTCTCCTTCCCAACAGGAAGTTGCAAGAGGATCACCCACAGCAGAGCTGCTATATAGCTCCTCCCCTAACTGTCATACCCAGTCATTCTCTTGCAAGCCTCAACCAAGATGGAGGTCGTAAGAGGAGTGTGGTGTTTTATACTTAGTTTATTCTTCAATCAAAAGTTTGTTATTTTTAAATGGTGCCGGAGTGTACTGTTTATCTCAGGCAGTATTTAGAAGAAGAATCTGCCTGCGTTTTCTATGATCTTAGCAGAAGTAACTAAGATCCATGGCTGTTCTCACATATTCTGAGGAGTGAGGTAACTTCAGAGAGGGAATGGCGTGCAGGTTTTCCTGCAATAAGGTATGTGCAGTTAATATTTTTCTAGGGATGGAATTTGCTAGAAAATGCTGCTGATACCGAAGTAATGTAAGTAAAGCCTTAAATGCAGTGATAGGGACTGGTATCAGGCTTATTAATAGAGATACATACTCTTATAAAAATGTAATATAAAACCTTTGCTGGCATGTTTAATCGTTTTTATATGTATTTGGTGATAAAACTTATTGGGGCCTAGTTTTTTTCCACATGGCTGGCTTGAATTCTGCCTAGAAACAGTTTCCTTAGGCTTTCCACTGTTGCAATATGAGTGGGAAGGGCCTATTTTAGTGCTTTTCTGTGCAGCTAAAAATACTGACAGAGACATCCAGCTTCTTCCTGCATGTTCCAGGACTTCTCTGGAGGGCTCAAAAGGCTTCAAAGTCGTTTTTGAGGGAGGTAAAAAGCCACAGTAGAGCTGTGGCAGTTGTTGTGACTGTTTTGAAAAGAAAAAAAAAAACGTTTTTGTCTTTTATTATTCAGTTTTGGGTATTAAGGGGTTAATCATCCATTTGCAAGTGGGTGCAATGCTCTGCTAACTTGTTACATACACTGTAAAAATTTCGTTAGTGTAACTTCCTTTTTTGACTGTTATTTCAAATTTTGACAAAATTTGTGTTTCTTAAAGGTGCAGTAACGTTTTTTATATTGCTTGTAAACTTGTTTAAAGTGTTTTCCAAGCTTGCTAGTCTCATTGCTAGTCTGTTTAAACATGTCTGACACAGAGGAAACTACTTGTTCATTATGTTTGAAAGCCATGGTGGAGCCCCATAGGAGAATGTGTACTAAATGTATTGATTTCACCTTAAACAGTAAAGATCAGTCTTTAACTATAAAAGAAATATCACCAGAAGATTCTGACGAGGGGGAAGTTATGCCGACTAACTCTCCCCACGTGTCAGACCCTTCGCCTCCCGCTCAGGGGATGCACGCTAATATGGCGCCAATTACATCAGGGACGCCCATAGCGATTACCTTGCAGGACATGGCTGCAATCATGAATAATACCCTGTCAGAGGTATTATCCAGGTTGCCTGAATTAAGAGGCAAGCGCGATTGCTCTGGGGTTAGGAGAAATACAGAGCGCGCAGATGCTGTAAGGGCCATGTCTGATACTGCGTCACAATATGCAGATCATGAGGACGGAGAGCTTCAGTCTGTGGGTGACATCTCTGATTCGGGGAAACCTGATTCAGAGATTTCTAATTTTAAATTTAAGCTTGAGAACCTCCGTGTGTTGCTTGGGGAGGTATTAGCTGCTCTGAATGACTGTAACACAGTTGCAGTACCAGAGAAATTGTGTAGGCTGGATAAATACTATGCGGTACCGGTGTGTACTGATGTTTTTCCTATACCTAAAAGGCTTACAGAAATTATTAGCAAGGAGTGGGATAGACCGGGTGTGCCTTTTTCCCCACTTCCTATATTTAGAAAAATGTTTCCAATAGACGCCACTACACGGGACTTATGGCAGACGGTCCCTAAGGTGGAGGGAGCAGTTTCTACTTTAGCAAAGCGTACCACTATCCCGGTTGAGGACAGTTGTGCTTTTTCAGATCCAATGGATAAAAAATTGGAGGGTTACCTTAAGAAAATGTTTATTCAACAAGGTTTTATTTTACAGCCCCTTGCATGCATTGCGCCTGTCACGGCCGCGGCGGCATTCTGGTTTGAGGCTCTGGAAAAGGCCATCCATACAGCTCCGTTGACTGAAATTATTGACAAGCTTAGAAGACTTAAGCTAGCTAACTCATTTGTTTCTGATGCCATTGTTCATTTGACTAAACTAACGGCTAAGAATTCCGGATTCGCCATCCAGGCGCGTAGGGCGCTATGACTTAAATCCTGGTCAGCTGACGTGACTTCGAAGTCTAAATTACTCAACATTCCTTTCAAGGGGCAGACCTTATTCGGGCCTGGTTTGAAGGAAATTATTGCTGACATTACTGGAGGTAAGGGTCACACCCTTCCTCAGGACAGGGCCAAAGCAAAGGCCAAACAGTCTAATTTTCGTGCCTTTCGAAATTTCAAGGCAGGTGCAGCATCAACTTCCTCCGCTTCAAAACAAGAGGGAACTTTTGCTCAATCTAAGCAGGCCTGGAAACCTAACCAGTCCTGGAACAAAGGCAAGCAGGCCAGAAAGCCTGCTGCTGCCTCTAAGACAGCATGAAGGAACGGCCCCCTATCCGGTGACGGATCTAGTAGGGGCAGACTTTCTCTCTTTGCCCAGGCGTGGGCAAGAGATGTTCAGGATCCCTGGGCGTTGGAGATCATATCTCAGGGATATCTTCTGGACTTCAAAGCTTCCCCTCCACAAGGGAGATTTCATCTTTCAAGGCTATCTGCAAATCAGATAAAGAAAGAGGCATTCCTACGCTGTGTGCAAGACCTAGTTATGGGAGTGATCCATCCAGTTCCGCGGACGGAACAAGGACAGGGTTTTTAGTTGAATCTGTTTGTGGTTCCCAAAAAAGAGGGAACCTTCAGACCAATTTTGGATCTAAAGATCTTAAACAAATTCCTCAGAGTTCCATCTTTCAAAATGGAAACTATTCGGACCATCCTACCCATGATCCAAGAAGGTCAGTACATGACCACAGTGGACTTAAAGGATGCCTACCATCACATACCAATTCACAAGGATCATCATCGGTTTCTAAGGTTTGCCTTTCTAGACAGGCATTACCAATTTGTAGCTCTTCCCTTCGGGTTGGCTACAGCCCCGAGAATCTTTACAAAGGTTCTGGGCTCACTTCTGGCGGTTCTAAGACCGCGAGGCATCGCGGTGGCTCCGTATCTAGACGACATCCTGATACAGGCGTCAAGCTTTCAAGTTGCCAAGTCTCATACAGAGATAGTTCTGGCATTTCTGAGTTTGCACGGGTGGAAAGTGAACGAGGAAAAGAGTTCTCTATCCCCACTCACAAGAGTCTCTTTCTTAGGGACTCTTATAGATTCTGTAGAAATGAAAATTTACCTGACGGAGTCCAGGTTATCAAAACTTCTAAATGCTTGCCGTGTTCTTCACTCCATTCCGCGCCCTTCGGTAGCTCAGTGTATGGAGGTAATCGGCTTAATGGTAGCGGCAATGGACATAGTGCCATTTGCGCGCCTTCATCTCAGACCGCTGCAATTATGCATGCTGAGTCAGTGGAATGGGGATTACACAGATTTGTCCCCTCTGCTAAATCTGGATCAAGAGACCAGAGATTCTCTTCTCTGGTGGTTGTCTCGGGTACACCTGTCCAAGGGTATGACCTTTCGCAGGCCAGATTGGACATTTGTAACAACAGATGCCAGCCTTCTAGGTTGGGGTGCAGTCTGGAATTCCCTGAAGGCACAGGGATCGTGGACTCAGGAGGAGAAACTCCTTCCAATAAATATTCTGGAGTTAAGAGCGATATTCAATGCTCTTCTGGCTTGGCCTCAGTTAGCAACACTGAGGTTCATCAGATTTCAGTCGGACAACATCACGACTGTGGCTTACATCAACCATCAAGGGGGAACCAGGAGTTCCCTAGCGATGTTAGAAGTCTCAAAAATAATTCGCTGGGCAGAGTACCACTCTTGCCACCTGTCAGCAATCCATATCCCAGGCGTGGAGAACTGGGAGGCGGATTTTCTAAGTCGTCAGACTTTCCATCCGGGGGAGTGGGAACTCCATCAGGAGGTGTTTGCTCAGTTGATTCATCGTTGGGGCAAACCAGAGTTGGATCTCATGGCGTCTCGCCAGAACGCCAAGCTTCCTTGTTATGGATCCAGGTCCAGGGACCCAGAAGCGACGCTGATAGATGCTCTAGCAGCGCCTTGGTTCTTCAACCTGGTTTATGTGTTTCCACCGTTTCCTCTGCTCCCTCGTCTGATTGCCAAAATCAAACAGGAGAGAGCATCGGTGATTCTGATAGCACCTGCGTGGCCATGCAGGACTTGGTATGCAGACCTAGTGGACATGTCATCCTTTCCACCATGGACTCTGCCTCTAAGACAGGACCTTCTGATACAAGGTCCTTTCAATCATCCAAATCTAATTTCTCTGAGACTGACTGCATGGAGATTGAACGCTTGATTCTATCAAAGCGTGGCTTCTCCGAGTCAGTCATTGATACTTTAATACAGGCACGAAAGCCTGTTACCAGGAAAATCTACCACAAGATATGGAGTAAATATCTTTATTGGTGTGAATCCAAGAATTACTCATGGAGTAAGGTTAGGATTCCTAGAATATTGTCTTTTCTCCAAGAGGGCTTGGACAAACGATTATCAGCTAGTTCCTTAAAGGGACAGATTTCTGCTCTGTCTATTCTTTTGCACAAGCGTCTGGCAGAGGTTCCAGACGTCCAGGCATTTTGCCAGGCTTTGGTTAGAATTAAGCCTGTGTTTAAACCTGTTGCTCCCCCGTGGAGCTTAAACTTGGTTCTTAAGGTTCTTCAAGGAGTTCCGTTTGAACCCCTTCATTCCATTGATATTAAACTTTTATCTTGGAAAGTTCTGTTTTTGATGGCTATTTCCTCGGCTCGGAGAGTCTCTGAGCTATCTGCCTTACAATGTGATTCTCCTTATCTGATTTTTCATGCAGATAAGGTAGTTCTGCGTACCAAACCTTGGTTTTTACCTAAGGTGGTTTCTAACAAGAATATCAATCAAGAGATTGTTGTTCCATCGTTGTGCCCTAATCCTTCTTCAAAGAAGGAACGTCTTTTACATAATCTGGACGTAGTCCGTGCCTTGAAGTTTTACTTACAAGCTACTAAAGATTTTCGTCAAACATCTTCCCTGTTTGTCGTTTACTCTGGACAGAGGAGAGGTCAAAAAGCTTCGGCAGCCTCTCTTTCCTTTTGGCTTCGGAGAGTAATACGCCTAGCCTATGAGACTGCTGGACAGCAGCCCCCTGAAAGGATTACAGCTCATTCTACTAGAGCTGTGGCTTCCACCTGGGCCTTCAAAAATGAGGCCTCTGTTGAACAGATTTGCAAGGCTGCGACTTGGTCTTCGCTTCACACTTTTTCAAAATTTTACAAATTTGATACTTTTGCTTCTTCGGAGGCTGTGTTTGGGAGAAAGGTTCTTCAGGCAGTGGTTCCTTCCGCTTAATCCTGCCTTGTCCCTCCCATCATCCGTGTACTTTAGCTTTGGTATTGGTATCCCATAAGTAATGGATGATCCGTGGACTGGATACACTTAACAAGAGAAAACATAATTTATGCTTACCTGATAAATTTATTTCTCTTGTAGTGTGTCCAGTCCACGGCCCGCCCTGTCCTTTTAAGGCAGGTCTAAATTTTAATTAAACTACAGTCACCACTTCACCCTATGGTTTCTCCTTTCTCTGTTTGTTTTCGGTCGAATGACTGGATATGACAGTTAGGGGAGGAGCTATATAGCAGCTCTGCTGTGGGTGATCCTCTTGCAACTTCCTGTTGGGAAGGAGAATATCCCACAAGTAATGGATGATCCGTGGACTGGATACACTACAAGAGAAATAAATTTATCAGGTAAGCATAAATTATGTTTTTTTTGTTAATCATCAGCCTCCTCTACACCTTTGTGTTATCTTCTTTTTCTATTTCCCTTCGGCCGAATGACTGGGGGTTATGGGTAAGGGAAGTGACACTTAAAGGGACATTAAACACAATTTTTTTCTTTCATGATTTAGAAAGAGAATGCAATTTTAAACAATTTTGTAATTTACTTCTATTATTTATGTTGCTTCATTCTCTTGATATCGTTTGCTGAAAAGCATATCTAGATAGGCTTAGTAGTTACTGATTGGTGGCTGCACATAGATGCCTCGTGTGATTGGCTCACCCATGTGCATTGTTATTTCTTCAGCATAGGATATCTAAAGAATGAAGCAAGCTAGATAATAGAAGTAAATTGGAATGTTGTTTAACATTGTATTCTCTATCTGAATCATGAAAACATTTTTTGGGGTTTAATGTCCCTTTAACAGCTCTGCTGGGGTGCTCTTTGCCTCCTCCTGCTGGCCAGGAGTGAATATCCCACTAGTAATTGGAATGACGTCGTGGACTCTCCATGTCCAGACAGAAAGAAATTTATCAGGTAAGCATAAATTTTGTTTTTTGCTTTCCAGATTTCAGTATTAACAGTTCCACCTGATGATGAACAACAACATGCTGTGTACATAACTGAGCTCTGCTCTTCTACAATGACTTGCATGAAAGATACATGTAAGTATAATTTCAAATTACTAATTTCTAGGTTTTGTTATAAATGTCTGTGCTTCCATAAAGTTTTTTCTTATTTGTCATAGGATCAGTATAAAATAAACAAATCCTACAGTAATTATAAAATTTCATTTAACTTGCATCAATTATCACAAAAAGCAAATGTTATTAAAGAGACGTGAAATCCCACATTTATCTTTCATGATTCAGAAAGAGCATGGTATTTTAAACAATTTTCCAGTTTACTTCTGTTATCTAATTTGCATAATTTTCTTGGAAACCTTTCTTAAAAAGAATACTTAGGTAGGCTCAGGAGAAGCCATCCATTACTGGGAGCTAGCTGCTGTTTGGTAGTTTCACATATATGTTTGTTCTCTTTGGCTCACCAGATGTATTCAGCTAGCTCCCAGTAGTGCATTGCTGTTCCTTTAACAAAGAATGCTAAGAGAACTAAGCAAATGGCTTCTGCCATTAAAGAGACACTAAACCTAATTTTTTTCTTTCATGATTCAGATGGAGCATGCAATTGTAAGCAACTTTCTTATTTATACCTATTATCAATTTTTTTCGTTCTTGCAATCTTTATTTAATAAGCAGGAATGTGATGCAAAGGAGCCGGCACATTTTTGGTTGAGAACCTGAGTTATGCTTGCTTATTGGTCAGTAAATGTAAGCCTCCAATAAGCAAGTGCTATCCATGGTGCTGAACCTAAAATAGGCTGGCTGCTAAGATTTACATTCCTGCTTTTAAAAGAAAGATAGCAAGAGAACAAAGACAAATTGATAATAAGAGTAAATTAAAAAGTTGCTTAAAATGTCATACTCTACCTGAATCATGAAATAAAAAAATTGGGTTCAGTGTCCCTTTAATGTGCTCCATTGTGCTAGGTGGTATATGAGATCATCACTGAACTTCTCTCTTCAGAGTTAAATGGAAGATCACATTTTTTCCAAGAGAAGTATGTTTCTCCACTTCCTCAACCTTCAGTTTCAGTGAACCTGTTTAAAAACCTTCTAAATAAAAACCCAGACTGGTGGGGTAGTAGAGCCAGATTCAAACCAAGAAGTATTCCAAGGTCAGAGTGCACTAGGAACTTGAGTTTCACTGTTGCCCTCCAATGTACTGTACAAAGGTCAATCTTTCAAGCATTACTGTCAGGGTGCCAGGAATCAGACTGAGACAAGAAGTGCAAAAATAATCACACCTTTATTAATAGCAAAAAATTATAAAATGTCCACAAGTCAAATAACAAGCCAGGAGTCAAAACCAGAGCTGGTAGTCAGACAAGCCGAGTCAGGAGCCAAAGCGAATAGTCAGACAAGCCGGAATCAGGAACAAGGAGAACAGCAGAGTCAGGAACAAGCCAGGGATCAGGAACCAGGAAGGATGTCAGGTAGCCAAGTAATACACAGGAACTCTCACAAACAGGTCTCAAACAACGCAAAGGCAAAGCATACTGAATAGAGGCCCTTTAAATAATAAATGATGACATCACTATTCTGAGACTGCATCCTGTCTCACATGGATGATGCACAACAGTCTGGCCATAAAAGGAAGTGCAGGAAGTGAGCAGCATCCCCCATAATGCACCAAGTCAGGAAGAGAGGTGAGTAAAATTGCTGCCAGCAGCACATAGCAAACACAACAGGGAAAAACCCTGACAGTACCCTCCCCTCAATGACCCCTCCCCCGCGGGAGGACAAAAGGCTTATTGGTGAAAGGGGCATGGAAGGCACGGAGGAGGGCGGGAGCATGAACATCAGAGGAGGGAACCCAAGAATGCTCCTCCGGACCGTAGCCCCTCCAGTGAACCAAATACTGTACACGGCCCCTAGACATACGAGAGTTAATAATGCTGCGGACCTCATACTCCTCATGGTAGACAAAGATAGGACGGGGATGAGGCAACACAGTGGTAAACCGATTACAAACCAATGGTTTCAAGAGGGAGACATGAAAAACATTGGAGATGCGCATAGCAGGAGGAAGGTCAAGAGCGTAGGCCACAGGATTAACCCGTCGGAGTATTCAAAAAGGACCAACATAACGGGGAGCCAATTTATTGGAAGGCACACGAAGGTTCAAGTTGCGGGAGGACAGCCAAAATCTCTCACCAACCTGGTAGGAATGTGCGGGCAGACGCCTACGATCAGCCTGGAACTTTTGGCACTGCATAGAACGATGAAGGCAATCCTGAATCTGCACCCACGTGGAACGGAGTTGCCGGAGATGCTCCTCCAAAGCCGGAATACCCTGAGACATAAATGAATCGGGCAACAAGGATGGTTGAAACCCATAATTCGCCTTGAACGGGGATAACTTGGAGGAAGCATTAATAGCACTATTATGAGCAAACTCTGTCCAAGGTAACAGTTCAGACCAATTATTGTGGTGATCTGAGACATAGCAACGGAGGAACTGTTCCAGAGCTTGATTAGACCGTTCCGCAGCCCCATTGGATTGAGGGTGATATGCCAAGGAGAAGGAAAGCTGGATCCCCATTTGAGCACAAAAGGAACGCCAAAATCTGGAGACAAACTGGCTACCCCGGTCCGACACTATCTGTAAACGGAAGACCTCCCGGGCAAAAATTGAAGCAAGCTCCTCAGCGGTAGGCAGCTTCATCAAGGGAATGCAATGTGACATTTTAGAAAAACGGTCAACCACCATAAGAATAACAGTATTGCCATTGGAAACAGGGAGCTCGACAATGAAGTCCATGGAAAGATGTGTCCAAGGACGCTCACCATTAGCAATAGGTTGAAGAAGACCCACAGGAAGACGTCGAGGAGTCTTATTCTGTGCACAAACTGAGCAGGAAGCAACATACGCAGCAACATCAGAACGAAGACCTGACCATCAGAATTGTCGAGTGACAGACCAAATCATTTGGTTCTTGCCTGGGTGACCTGCGGCTTTAGGATAGTGGTAAGTGTGCAAAAGTTTAGTTTGAAGATTCTCAGCAACAAAACACTTACCACTAGGTTTCTCAGGCGGTGCACTGGTTTGTGCAGCCAGGATCTCCTCCCCCAAGAGAGAAGTCAAATTAGTACGTATGGTAGCCAAAATATGGTCAGGAGGTATAACTGGAGTAGGTACAGACTCCTCCTTGGACAGTGGCGAAAATTGTCGAGAGAGGGCATCAGCCCTAACATTCTTACTACCAGGCAGGTAGGAGACCACATAATTAAATCAAGATAAAAATAGCGCCCATCTGGCCCGTCGGGGCGACAAACGTTTTGCTTCAGATAGATAAGTTAAATTCTTGTGGTCAGTAAGAATGAGCACTGGCACGCTAATACCCTCGAGAAGATGCCTCCATTCCTTGAGTGCCAAAATTATGGCCAGTAATTCCCTGTCGCCAATTTCATAATTGCACTCCGCTGGAGACCATTTCTTAGAGAAGAAACCACACGGATGCAAGGAACCGTCAGGCGTAGGACGTTGAGACAAGAGGGCACCTACTCCAGTCTCAGACGCATCGACCTCAAGAACGAAAGGCAGGACACGGTTAGGATGAGCCGGAACTGGAGCGGCAGCAAAGGCAGTCTTAAGACTATCAAAGGCCTCAATGGCAGTAGGTGACCAATGGAGTGGATCATTCTCTTTACGGGTCATGTCCGTGATAGGTTTGACCAAGGAAGAAAAGTTTTTAATAAACTTTCTATAGTAATTGGCGAACCCCAAAAAACGTTGAATAGACCGAAGACCAACTGGGCGAGGCCACTGCAGATAACTTGTCAGGATCCATGGAGAACCCTGCAATGGAGATAACATAACCTAGGAAGGTTACTTGAGTCTGATGGAAGTCACATTTCTCAAGTTTACAAAACAGGCCGTTCTCATGTAGTCTCTGAAGAACCCGTGTAATATCAGAACGATGAGCCTCAAGTGTGGGTGAGTGTATGAGGATGTTGTCTAAGTACACCACAACACACTGTTGCAACATATCTCATAGGACATCATTAATACATTCCTGAAAAACAGCAGGAGCATTACATAGGCCAAAGGGCATTACAAGATACTCATAATGCCCGCTCCTGGTGTTAAATGCTGTTTTCCTTTTTGTGACCCTCCTTAATCCTAACGAGATTGTACGCTCCTCTCAAATCAAGTTTAGCAAAGACCGTAGCTCCCTTGAGGCGGTCAAAGAGTTCCGTAATGAGCGGAATAGGGTAAGCATTCTTAATGGTAAGACGATTAAGACCCCTATAATCGATACATGGTCTTAACTCGCCACCCTTTTTATTCACAAAGAAGAAGCCAGCCCCTGCAGGAGAGCAGGATTTGCGGATGATCCCCCGCGACAGAACATCAGCAACATACTCCTCCATAGCACAATTCTCTGCAACAGACAGAGGGTACACCCGGTCTCGAGGAGGAATGGCTCCGGGTTGCAGGTCTATGGCACAATCGTAAGACCGGTGAGGAGGCAGCGTACCGGCACGCACCTTGTCAAACAAGTCTTGGAACTCTCGGTACTCCTCTGGCAATTGAGATACCAAAGAAGTGCACATGACTTTAAATGGTTTCCGAAGACAAGTGGAAATACATTGCTGGGACCACAACAAAATTTCGGACCTGCACCAGTCGAGACTGGGATTGTGCTTTTGGAGCCAGGGATAACCCAGAACAACTGGAAAATGCGGAGAGTTTATCACCTGGAACTGGAGGGTTTCAAAATGGAGAGCCCCAACTGCCATGGACAACGGAGCAGTTTCGTGAGTAATGAGTGCGGGCTGAAGGGGCCTGCCATCAATGGCCTCAATAGCAAGCGGAACAGACCGAGGCAAAACAGGAATGGAGTGCTTTGATACAAAAGCACTGTCAATGAAATAGCCAGCAGCACCGGAGTCAACAAGAGCCTGAGTGACTATGGAGGAGTCCACCCAGGAAAGGACAACCGTGACCAAAGGTTTCTCCTTAAGCGGTTCCGGGGACAAGGATAAACCACCCAAGGTCTGCCCCCGACAGGACCTTAGGTGTGAGCGTTTCCCGGCCGTGTAGGACAAGACTTCAAAAGGTGGCCCTGTAACCCACAATAGAGGCAGAGCCCCTCACTCCTCCTAAAGGCCCTCTCCGCCGCGGAGAGACGCGTGAATCCCAACTGTATCGGCTCAGCAGTACCTGGTGACTCAGGACCAGGAGGCATGAGAGGAGAGGGAGGCATGGGTGGGAACGAACACGTAGGAGACAACGGAACAGGAGGCTTCCGCAAGCGCTCCTTGAAAGAGGGCCTCTCTCTGAGTCTGATGTCAATTAGGATCAAAAAAGACACCAATGCCTCGATATCCTCTGGTAAATCTCTGGCAGCAACTTTGTCTTTAATCGCATCAGAGAGCCCATGAAAGAAGGCGGCAACAAGGGCTTCATTGTTCCAACCTACCTCTGCGGCAAGCGTACGGAACTCAATAGCATACTGAGCAACAGATCTTGTACCTTGCTGAATGGACATGAGTCGTTTAGCAGCTGAGGAGGAGCGAGCCGGAACATCAAATACCCTTCGAAAGGAGGCCCCAAATTCAGGGCAATTTGAAATCACAGGTTTATTAATCTCCCACAAGGGATTAGCCCAGGCAAGAGCTGTGTCAGAGAGTAACGAGATGAGAAATCCCACCTTAGCTCTGTCAGAGGGAAACGCCTGAGGTGACATCTCAAAGTAAATGCCCACCTGGTTCAAAAACCCTCTGCACTGAATAGGATCGCCTCCATATCGCTGAGGTAGAGGTGCAGAACCGGACATGCTCCTGGTAGGCAAAGGTGCAGCAGCGGAAACAGGAGCAGCCATAACATGCGGGACACTTTGGTCCAAATGTGCCGTGCGAGTCAGCAGGTTTTGTAGGGCTAGCGCAAATTGATCCAAGCGGTGATCCTGTACATCCATCCTGGAAACGATGGCAGGTAAAGGTGGATAATTAATAGCATCAGGATTCATGGCCTTTGCGTAATGTCAGGGTGCCAGGAATCAGACTGAGACGAGAAGTGCAAAAAATTATAAAATGTCCACAAGTCAAATAACAAGCCAGGAGTCAAAACCAGAGCTGGTAGTCAGACAAGCCGAGTCAGGAGCCAAAGCGAATAGTCAGACGAGCCGGAATCAGGAACAAGGAGAACAGCAGAGTCAGGAACAAGCCAGGGATCAGGAACCAGGAAGGACGTCAGGCAGCCAGGTAATATACAGGAATTCTCACAAACAGGTCTCAGACAACGCAAAGGCAAAGCATACTGAACAGAGGCCCTTTAAATAATAAATGATGACATCACAATTCTGAGACTGCATCCTGTCTCACATGGATGATGCACAACAGTCTGGCCATATAAGGAAGTGCAGGAAGTGATCAGCATCCCCCACAATGCACCAAGTCAGGAAGAGAGGTGAGTAAAATGACTGCCAGCAGCACATGGCAAACACAACAGGGAAAAACCCTGACAATTACGTTACGTCAAGACTCAAGTCAGTTTGTATTACAAGGAGTTTTCTGTTTCTTAGCAAAGGAATATGAAGTACACCTCACAGCAGCAAATCTCATTCATTTTTCTTACACTAAATATTGTCTTTCTTTCATGTAATTGGCAAGATTCCATGAGCTAGTGACGTATGGGATATACAATCCTACCAGGAGGGGCAAAGTTTCCCAAACTTCAAAATGCCTATAAATACACCCCTCACCACACCCACAATTCAGTTTAACGAATAGCCAAGTAGTGGGGTGATAAAGAAAAGAGTAAAAAGCATCAACAAACGAATTTGGAAATAATTGTGCTTTATACAAAAACATCATAACCACCATAAAAAGGGTGGGCTTCATGGACTCTTGCCAATATGAAAGAAATTAATTTATCATGTAAATTCTTACATAAATTATGTTTTCTTTCATGTAATTGGCAAGAGTCCATGAGCTAGTGACATATGGGATATCAATACCCAAGATGTGGAACTCCACTCAAGAGTCACTAGAGAGGGAGGGATTAAAACAAACTTTGCCTCCTATGGAGGTGATGAAGTAAGTTTGTGCTTAGGTTGATATGCGCTTCTCAGCATTTTGAAGCCCAGTTCCTTTTAGAGTACAGTGAATGTCAGAGGGATATGAAGGGAATATCACCTATTGAATGCAATGGTTTTCCTCACGTGAGATCTATTTCATAGGTTCTCTGTTGTCGGTCGTAGAGATTCATCTCATACCTCCCTTTTCAGATCGACAATATACTCTCATATTCCATTACCTCTACTGATAACCGTTTCAGTACTGGTTTGGCTATCTGCTATATGTGGATGGGTGTCTTTTGGTAAGTATGTTTTTATTACTTAAGACACCCTCAGCTATGGTTTGGTACTTTATGCAGTAATATAAAGTTCTAAATATATGTATTGTACTTATATTTGCCATGAGTCAGGTTTATGTATATTTCCTTTTGCAGACTGTCAGTTTCATATTTGGGGAAAAACATATTTAGGAAATATTTTTCTTACCTGGGGTTTAGTCTTTTTTCAAATTGACTGCTTTTTTTCTTTCAATTTCTCAGGCAAAATTAGGCTCGCAAGGGCGCAAAATGACAAAGTTTATTGCGTCATTCTTGATGCAAGAATTTTTTTGGCGCTAAGGTACATCCGATGACGCAAATTCGTCATTTCCGGCTTAGTTGACGAAGAGTTCTTTGCTTAAGGTTACGTCGTTAATGACGCGAGTGTGCAATTTCCGGATGTTGTGTGCGCCAAAAAATAATTTCATTATTTAAAACCCCATTTCTATATGCCTCTTGATTTTTTTCTATGTCAGAGGGCTATGCTGTTTGCATTTTTTTCCCATTCCTGAAACTGCCATATAAGGAAATTGATAATTTTGCTTTATATGTTGTTTTTTCTCTTACATTCTGCAACATGTTTCAATCTGATCCTGTCTCAGAAATCACTGTTGGATCCCTGCTGCCTGATAACAGTTCTACCAAAGCTAAGTGCATTTGTTGTAAATTTAGGGAGATTATATCTCCAGCTGTAATAGTTGTCATGATAAACTTTTACATGCAGATAATGTGTCCATCAGTAATAGTACATTGCCTGTTGCTGTTCCTTCAACATCTAATGTACAAGAAATACCTGTGAATCTAAAAGATTTTATTGCTGATTCTATTCAGAAGGCTTTGTCTGCCATCCCGCCTTCTAATAAACGTAAAAAGGTCTTTTAAAACTTCTCATAAAGTTGATGAAATTTCAAATGACTGACAACATACTGAATTATCCTCCTCTGATGGGTATTTATCTGATTCAGAAGATCCTTCCTCAGATATTGACACTGACAAATCTACTTATTTATTTATAATGGAGTATATTCGCTCTTTGTTAAAAGAAGTGTTAATTACATTGGATATTGAGGAAACTAGTCATCTTGATATTAAAACTAGTAAACATTTAAATTCTGTTTATAAACCTCCTGTGGTTACTCCAGAGGTTTTTCCAGTTCCTGATGCTATTTCTGATATGATTTCTAAGGAATGGAATAGGCCCGGTACTTCTTTTATTCCTTCTTCAAGGTTTAAAAAATTGTATCCTTTGCCAGCAGTTACAATGGAGTTTTGGGAAAAGATCCCAAAGTTGATGGGGCTATCTCTACTCTTGCTAAACGTACTACTATTCCTATGGAAGATGGTACTTCTTTTAAAGATCCTTTAGATAGGAAACTTGGATCTTATCTAAGGAAAGACTATTTATATTCTGGTCATCTTCTCAGGCCTGCAATTTCTTTGGCCGATGTTGCAGCTGCATCAACTTTTTGGTTGGAAAATTTTGCTCAACAAGAATTGGATTCTGATTTGTCTAGCATTGTTCATTGGCTTCAACATGCTAATCATTTTATTTGTGATGCCATTTTTTATATCAAAATTTATGTTAAATCTATGTCTTTAGCTATTTTAGCTAGAAGAGCTCTGTGGCTTAAATCTTGGAATGCTGACTTTTAAATCTAGATTGCTATCTCTTTTTTTCCAAGGTAATTAGTTATTTGGTTCTCAGTTGGATTTGATTATTTCAACTGTCACTGGCGGGAAGGGAGTTTTTTTGCCTCAGGATAAGACCTAAGGGTAAATCTAAAGCTTCTAACCATTTTCGTTCCTTTCGACAAATTAAGGAAAGAAACCTAATCCTTCCCCCAAGGAATCTGTTTCCAGTTGGAAACCTTCAAATTGGAATAAATCCAAGACATTTAAGAAACCAAAGCCTGCACCCAAGTCCGCATGAAGGTGCGGCCCTCATTCCAGCTCAGGGGGCAGATTAAGATTTTTCAAGGATGTTTGGACAAATTCTGTCCAAAATCAATGTATTCTGAGTATTGTCTCTCATCGGTACCGAATAGGATTCAGAGTAAGACCTCCTGTGATAAGATTTTTTCTCTCACGCATCCCAGCAAATCCAGTAAAGGCTCAGGCTTTCCTGAAGTGTGTTTCAGACTAGGAGTTTTCAGGGGTAATCATGCCGGTTCCGTTTCGGGAACAGGGTCTGGGGTTTTATTCATATCTTTTCATTGTCCCAAAGAAAGAAAATTCATTCAGACCAGTTCTGGATCTGAAAATTTTGAATCGTTATGTACGTGTACCAACTTTAAAAATTGTGACTATAAGGGCTATTCTGCCTTTTGCTCAGCATGGGCATTATATGTCCACAATAGACTTACAGGATGCATTTCTTCATATTCCGATTCATCCAGATCATTATCAGTTTCTGAGATTCTCTTTTCTAGACAAGCATTACCAATTTGTCGCTCTTCTTTTTGGCCTAGCGACAACTCCAAGAATCTTTTCAAAGGTTCTGGGTGCCCTACTCTCTGTAATTAGAGAGCGGGGTATAGCGGTGTTTCCTTATTTGGATGATATCTTGGTACTAGCTCAGTCTTTACATTCTGCAAAATCTCACACGAATCAGCTAGTGTTGTTTCTTCGAAAACATGGTTGGAGGATCAATTTACCAAAAAGTTCTTTGATTCCTCAGACAAGGGTCACCTTTTTAGGTTTCCAGATAGATTCAGTGTCCATGACTCTGTCTCTAACAGACAAGAGATGTTTAAAATTGGTTTTAGCCTGTCGGAAACCTTCAGTCTCAGTCATTCCCTTCAGTAGCTATGTGCATGGAAGTTTTAGGTCTCATGACTGCAGCATCGGACGCGATCCCCTTTGCTCATTTTCATATGAGACCTCTCCAGCTTGGTATTCTGAACCAATGGTGCAGGGATTATACAAGGATATCACAATTAATATCCTTAAATCCCAATGTTCGACTATCTCTGACTTGGCAGCAACTTGGTCTTCTTTGCATACATTTACTAAATTCTACCGTTTTGATGTATTTGCTTCGGAAGCAGTTTTTGGTAGAAAAGTTCTTCAGGCAGCTGTTTCAGTTTGATTCTTCTGCTTATATTTTAAGAGTTTTCTTTTCATTTATGAGAATAAACTTATATTTTGGGTTGTGGATTAATTTTTTTCAGCGAAAAATGGCTATTTTTATTTTATCCCTCCCTCTCTAGTGACTCTTGCGTGGAGTTCCACATCTTGGGTATTGCTATCCCATATGTCCCTAGCTCATGGTCTCTTGCCAATTACATGAAAGAAAACATAATTTATGTAAGAACTTATCTGATAAATTCATTTCTTTCATATTGGCAAGAGTCCATGAGGCCCACCTTTTTTATGGTGGTTTTGATTTTTTTTGTATAAAGCACAATTATTACCAAATTCCTTTGTTGATGCTTTTTACTCCTTTCTTAATCACCCCACTACTTGGCTAATTGTTAAACTGAATTGTGGGTGTGGTGAGGGGTGTATTAATAGGCATTTTGAGGTTTGGGAAACTTTGCCCCTCCTGGTAAGATTGTATATCCCATACGTCTCTAGCTCATGGACTCTTGCCAATATGAAAGAAATGAATTTATCAGGTAAGTTCTTACATAAATTATGTTTTTTGTTTGCTGTCGCTTCAGCAGGAAGGGTCTTTGGACTACACGGCCTGTTCTGCTAATATCATTCCATCAGAGTAATGTGGTACTTCAAACAGTCCCGGAAATTTCTTCCCAAAATGGTCTTATTCCTTTTGAGATATCATCTTAGTTTCTACCCAGGCAAATTAAAGAAAGGAAAATACACTTTACAGCTTGGATGTCATTAGCTATAGAAATATATCAATGTTCTCCCCAGGACCTAGTTAATGGTCTGGCTGATTTTACCGACCACCCAGCTAAGATGTTTTCTATGTTTGTTGCACAAATTGTCATTAAATGAATGTATCGTAAATAATGCAATTAATGTGTGGTTTGTTTATCATTTCAAGTATTAAACAATACATTTTTTGTGTAGAACTCTTTATATACTTGAAACACACTACGATATCATTGAGACAAATTGGTTGTCTTTTCAAAGGGCCTTTATCTACGGTTCTCTCTGGTTAACCACACCATATCCAATAGATAGTTGAAGCTATTGCCAGGAACTACAAGCACAAGAATATTCCATTTCTTTATAGACGACTCAACCAGCAGCTATTTTCAACATCATGGGCATTGCATGTAGATGTTACTTCCACAATAATTTTTCAGGTAGCTGTTAGGAAGTCATCTTCTGCTATCTTGTGAGGATATCTCTTGTTTTATGGTTGATGTAAACCTGTCAGCTTCAGCAAAATTTGTAAAGAAAGTTTTATTGTCCTTTTTTTTTTTTAAACAGTTTTTCAAAATTGTGTTGGTATGCGGTTTCATTTTTCTTTCTAATGGCAGTGAGAGGCCACAAATTCCATTCATAACCTATGGGAAATACTTCACCTGGCCACCAGGAGGAGGCAAAAACACCCCAAAACAGAACATTAATATCGCTCCCACTTCCCCTACTCTCACAGTAGTTTTTTGCCTCGTTTCATGGAGGTAGACACTGGTAAACGCCAATTCCTTACAGTGAACCTGAGTGCCATGTACATAATTGGGCATGCCATTTATCAGCATTTTCACTACGCTTTGCAGCTTGCAGCGGAGGGCAGGCCCAGAGGATCACAATGAGCATTTGGCACCATCCCGTATCTTTGAGCACAATGGAAGTGATCAGCACTCTGCCGCTTTTATTCCCATCGGAACAGCAGCACGAGAGAGCCGGCCTGCTACGGAGGTGGTGAGGCACCTCAAATGGAGCACTTAGTTATTGGGGTCAGTATAGTCGAGTGCTGTGGGATTTCACAGTGTTTTTTCTTTGTGCTCAATCTCCCTTTAGTATACGTTATTGTATTAAAGCAATGTTTTCTCCACATAAGACATCATTGGTGACTCTATCATAGATCCTAGTCTGGAGGATAATTGCTTTATCCCTTTATTTAAATCAAATAAATATATGTTATGCATGGTACATACTGTGTGCCCTCTGGTTTAATTATGTAATTCTTGCCTTACATCTGATCTGCAGTCTCATTTCCCACCACCCCAATCTACCCCTGGACATTCTGCAGACTCGCAGACCTCAGTAGGCCCAGATATGCCAGTATTATAACCGCAAATGACGGCCCTTATCCCGGCACAGGAGCAAACCTAAAGTTGTGACGTAGGGAGTGGGTGGGACCGCTCTCTACTATAATGATATCTTTGAGCAGGAAGTCGCTGATAGGAGTAGCGAGGCACGGTAATTAAACATTTTTATAACATTGTGATATATTTAGATTAAAATATAACATAAAAAAACATAGCAGCTATGCTCACATACGGACGGGCTTCATGTACAATCAAAGAAAACAGTGCAGCTTTACAATCACTTTAAACACTGTTCCTCTGAGTCCAGGACCAGCAGTTCTGTTGGAGCTGCAGCGGACAGCCATTTGCAGCTTTCTGACGTTGACAATTCCTCGGCTAGTTCTGAAGGAGAACTTTCATCCTCTAACTCCTCTGCAGAATCCGAAAGGGATTCTGAGGACATAAATTTTAGATTTAAAATTACCTAAGGTATTTACTTAAAGAGGTGTTAAGCACGCTAGCTATACCTCAGTCTAAGGAATAACAGGTACTTAAATTAGATATGGTATTTAAACCTAAGTTGAAAACTTCTGAAGTATTTCCTGTTCCTTCATTGGTGGCGGACATTATAACAGAGTGGAAAAAACCTGGTGTCCCCTTTTCTCCTTCTCCAAGCTTTAAGAGAATAATTCCTCTACCGGACAGCCATTTTGAAGTGTGGAATACTGTCCCTAAGGTGGACGCTCTAGCAGTTCCTTGGCATTTCAATCTAGTGTATCATTTTCTTCCAATTTTTCTGCTCCCTCGAATAATATCTTGAATCAAGCAGGAGGGAATTTCAGTGATCCTGTTAGCACCTGTGTGGCCATGTAGGACTTGTTATGCAGCCCTAGTGAGAATGTAGTCTGCTCCTCCATGGCGGTTGCCTCTGGCTCAGGGTCCATTCTAGCAAAATCTAGATTCTCTGTGGCTGACTGCATGGAAATTGAACGAATAGTTTTGTCTAAGAGAGATTCTGTGAGACAGTGATTGAAGGTGTGGAAGACTTATATGTCTTGGTGCGAGGAGCGTGGGATTCCTTTGCACAAGGTGAAGACTCCACAAATTCTTCAGTTTCTGCAGGATGGTTTGGAGAAGTGCTGGTCGGCTAGTTCTCTTAAAGGTCAGATTTCTGCTCTTTCTGTTTTGTTGTATAAGAGTTTGACTCGTTTGCCAGATGTTTAGTCGTTCAAGCTGTTACTAGAATTCCATCTTTTTTTAAAACCTATTGCTCCTCCATGAAGCCTTAATCTTGTTCTTAGAGTTTTTCAACAGGCTCCATTTGAGCCTATGCAAGTGTTGTTTTTGTAAGCCATTTCCTCTGCTTGTAGAGCATCAGAATTGTCTGCCCTCCTGTGTGATCTGCCTTATCTAGTGTTCCTTTCGGAAAAGGCTGTACTTTGGACAGAGATGGGGTTTTTACCTAAGGTTGTCTCAACTCACAATATCAATCAGGAAATTGTTGTTCCATTCTTTTGTCCCAATCCCTCTTTTTCCAAGGAGAGGTTGTTGCATAATCTAGATGTTATCTTCATGCTACGAAGGAATTTAGTCAGTCATCTTCCTTGTTCATCCTGTTCTCTGGAAGCGCATGGGTCAGAAAGCCACAGCTATTACCCTATCCTTCTGGTTTAGAACTGTGATTCGCATGGCTTATATTGAAATGGGTCAGCAGCCTCCATCACGGATTAAGGCACATTCTACTCGTGTGGTTTCTTCTTCCTGGGCCTTCAAGATTGAGGCTTCAGTTAAACAGATATGTAAGGCTGCTACCTGGTCTTCATTTCATACTTTCACAAAATGTTACCGATCTGATGTTTTTGCCTCAGCAGAGGCATATTTTGGGAGAAAGGTTCTTAAAGCGGTGGTGCCTAGTACTTAGGACTTAATTCCCTACCTTTCCTCCGTAATTTTTTTGTTAACTCCACAGCTTGGTTATTGGTTTCCCATAGGTTATTGGAATAGAATTCGTGGACTCTCACTGCCATTAGAAAGAAAATATAATTTGTGGTCACCTGATAAATTCTTATCTTTCTTGGCAGTGAAAGTCCACAATACCTCCCTGAAATAGTGTAGTGGCGGCAGTCTTATGGCACCTCTTTACCCCTTATGTCTCTCTACTTTTCCTTATCCTTGGCTTGAACAACTGAGAGGGTAGGGATATTAATGCTCTGTTTTGGGTGTGTCCATTGTAATGAATGCGGATCATTCCATGTCAAATATACAAATGCAGGTTGCTGCACCATTTTTTATTTTTCTGAAAACTGGGTAGTGCTTTCTACATCTGGTTGCAGAAATACTCAGCAGGTTTGAACTGGTTGCCCAAAGCTTGCCTTGCCCTTTTAGGCATGTACCCGCTGGTTTGAACTTGTTACAACTAATGCTTGCCTTGCAGTTTGGAGAGTAGACTGGCTCTCTCATAAATGGCATGCAGATTTTTTACTCCCATAGACTAACATAGAACTGGCGTCGGCATTCAGTATCACAAAGGCAGCGCATGGACTTACGTGCTCAGAATGGATATATTTTACTCCATTTTCAGCTCGCTACACATAGGTAGGCGCTGCAACCCTTGCACACAGTAAAAAAAAAAAAGCTGCGTAAGTCCCTGGAAGGCTTAACAAACACCTAACACATGCGAGCTCACATACATTTCAGCCACACATATATACATGTACAAATATTTGTAAATGTCCTACTCCTCCTCAATCAAATCCTAACTAACTCTACAGTGTTTGCTTCTCTCAGTCTATACCTCCACTCCTTGGCCCTGTGTTGTAACTCAAAAAACAATCCAAACACACCCAAAATATGGCGGTTACCCATGGGTTTATATAGGGGTGTGAATGGCGTTTTAAAGTGTCGGTTTTAGGGCTGCAACAACTTATCGATATAAATGATAATAATCGATTTTGAAAATAGTTGTCAACGAATCTCATCGATTAGTTGGTATGCAATTAGTTGGTCTGTGCACAGCAGCAGCTGCTTCACTCCAATGAGCTCCTGCACATGGTATTGTGTTTTATAGTTATGCCCTTAGCCTAAAGGATGTTTACAGACTTTTTTACTTTTCTGAATAATGAAAGTTTAAATTTACTTGAGTGTCCCTGTAAGTTTACAACTATTCCTGGCTTATGTGCAACCCAGAAATAATAGCAATCATTATTTGCATTGTTTATATTAAATCAGGTGATTTGTGACTATGCTTTGCATGATAGTGCCAAGCTTGGCATTTACACCTAGCCCTATATTGATGGGAGTTATTTGAATTAATGTGCACGATTATCTGTTTGCAGCTAGGGCTGCAACTAAGGATTATCTTCAAAATCGATTTATCGGCCGATTATTTTTTCGATTAATTGAATAAAAAGGAAAAAATATATTTTTCTCCCCTATATTTACAATAACATCCTAGCTATTTTGCCTGCAACACAGAAGAGACGCTCAGATGCTGTTGAGGTGCCTGAGATGCATAAATAGGGTTATGCCCATTTCACCAATGTAAGTGACCTCTTAAAGTAAGCCTCGACTTAATTCTAACATAAAAAATATGTTGAATATCTATATGCAATGGTAAATAGCCAGCTATAAGGTTAGGGAAAAAATATCTAGTCTGCTCTTAAATTAACAGCCATAATACTTAGAGGTTGAATTTGGTACATATTACTTTTAATTCAAAATATTAAGAAACAAAAAAGTCGAAAGTACAATATATATCAATAACAGGACAAAGCCTTACACAATTATCTATATAGTTCATATATATTAGCAAGCAATCCGCTAAAAATTGTGCAAACATATAATAGTGCACATCAATTCAAATAACTCCCATCAATCTAGGGCTAGGTGTAAATGACAAGCTCTGCACTATATCATGCAAAGCATAGTCACAAATCACCTGATTTAATATAAACAATCCGAATAATGATTGCTATTATTTCTGGGTTGCACATAAGCCAGGAGTAGTTGTAAACTTAGAGACACTCAAGTGAATTTAAACTTTTATTATTCAGAAAAGTAAAAAGTCTGTAAACATCCTTTGGGCTAAGGGCATAACTATAAAACACAATACCATGTGCAGGAGCTCATTGGAGTGAAGCAGCTGGTGCTTTTCACAGACCAGCTAATTGCAAACCAACTAATCGATTATGAGATTAGTTGACAACTATTTTCATAAACGATTATTATATATAGTACAGGTGGCCCTCGGTTTACGACGGTTCAATTTGCGCCGTTTCAGAATAACGCCCTTTTTTTTGCTATTGAAAAGCATTGACTGCTATTGAAAGCATTAGCACATGCATACATTAAAATAGCCAGTAGGTGGAGCTGTCCGCTTGTGTTGCAGCAAGCACATGCAAAGAAAAGCAAGCCAGACATGATCAATGGATCAGCTTTCAAAGGAACAAGATCTAGCAGCCACTTCCCTTAGCTGCAGACTCAATGCAGAGAACTGTTTGCAGAAAAAGGCAAGTAAAAAAACGTTTTTCTTAATTAAACTTAGTTTGATGATGATACAGTCTGTTGTGTGATTAAACACAGGCAGGCTGACATTAATCAGTGTATAACCAGACCTGAGCAATGGAGCCGTTTTTAAAGGAACAAGATTTAGCAGCCACTTCCCTTAGCTGCAGAAAAATGCAAGTAAAAAAACGTTTTTCTTCATTAAACTTAGTTTGATGGACTTCCGGTAGGCGGCTCACCAAGATGGCCACAGCTACACAAGGCTCCGTGACTGAATCCTGATTTTGAGTGCAGCGTGGTAAAATCTCTAGCCATCCATACCTCCCTTGGCAATATCTGTGCCCGGGAAAACATTGGGATCAGGACGTCACAACTCCTGGCCTCCGTGAAGGCATTGAAAGTTGAAATTTACTTGTGGACTTGCAGACGTGCACAATCTGTTGTACAAGATGGCGCACATTACCGAGGCCCTAATACACTTTTCTCCAACATAGGTGTGTCCGGTCCACGGCGTCATCCTTACTTGTGGGATATTCTCTTCCCCAACAGGAAATGGCAAAGAGCCCAGCAAAGCTGGTCACATGATCCCTCCTAGGCTCCGCCTACCCCAGTCATTCTCTTTGCCGTTGTACAGGCAACATCTCCACGGAGATGGCTTAGAGTTTTTTAGTGTTTAACTGTAGTTTTTATTATTCAATCAAGAGTTTGTTATTTTGAAATAGTGCTGGTATGTACTATTTACTCAGAAACAGAAAAGAGATGAAGATTTCTGTTTGTATGAGGAAAATAATTTTAGCAACCGTCACTAAAATCCATGGCTGTTCCACACAGGACTGTTGAGAGCAATTAACTTCAGTTGGGGGAACAGTGAGCAGTCTCTTGCTGCTTGAGGTATGACACATTCTAACAAGACGATGTAATGCTGGAAGCTGTCATTTTCCCTCTGGGATCCGGTAAGCCATGTTTATTACGATTGTAAATAAGGGCTTCAAAAAGGGCTTATTTAGACTGTAGACTTTTTTTGGGCTAAATCGATTGATTATTAACACATATTTAGCCTTGAGGAATCATTTTATCCGGGTATTTTGATATAATAATATCGGCAGGCACTGTTTTAGACACCTTATTCTTTAGGGGCTTTCCCAAAGCATAGGCAGAGCCTCATTTTCGCGCCGGTGTTGCGCACTTGTTTTTGAGAGGCATGGCATGCAGTCGCATGTGAGAGGAGCTCTGATACTTAGAAAAGACTTTCTGAAGGCGTCATTTGGTATCGTATTCCCCTTGGGGCTTGGTTGGGTCTCAGCAAAGCAGATACCAGGGACTGTAAAGGGGTTAAAGTTCAAAACGGCTCCGGTTCCGTTAAAGCTTCCAAAATTGGTGTGCAATACTTTTAAGGCTTTAAGACACTGTGGTGAAAATTTGGTGAATTTTGAACAATTCCTTCATGTTTTTTCGCATTTGCAGTAATAAAGTGTGTTCAGTTTAAAATTTAAAGTGACAGTAACGGTTTTATTTTAAAACGTTTTTTGTACTTGTTATCAAGTTTATGCCTGTTTAACATGTCTGAACTACCAGATAGACTGTGTTCTGAATGTGGGGAAGCCAGAATTCCTATTCATTTAAATAAATGTGATTTATGTGACAATGACAATGATGCCCAAGATGATTCCTCAAGTGAGGGGAGTAAGCATGGTACTGCATCATTCCCTCCTTCGTCTACACGAGTCTTGCCCACTCAGGAGGCCCCTAGTACATCTAGCGCGCCAATACTCCTTACTATGCAACAATTAACGGCTGTAATGGATAATTCTGTCAAAAACATTTTAGCCAAAATGAACACTTATCAGCGTAAGCGCGACTGCTCTGTTTTAGATACTGAAGAGCATGACAACGCTGATATTAATATTTCTGAAGGGCCCCTAACTCAGTCTGATGGGGCCAGGGAGGTTTTGTCTGAGGGAGAAATTACTGATTCAGGGAACATTTCTCAACAAGCTGAACCTGATGTGATTGCATTTAAATTTAAGTTGGAACATCTCCGCATTCTGCTTAAGGAGGTATTATCCACTCTGGATGATTGTGACAAGTTGGTCATCCCAGAGAAACTATGTAAAATGGACAAGTTCCTAGAGGTGCCGGGGCTCCCAGAAGCTTTTCCTATACCCAAGCGGGTGGCGGACATTGTTAATAAAGAATGGGAAAGGCCCGGTATTCCTTTCGTCCCTCCCCCCATATTTAAAAAATTGTTTCCTATGGTCGACCCCAGAAAGGACTTATGGCAGACAGTCCCCAAGGTCGAGGGAGCGGTTTCCACTTTAAACAAACGCACCACTATACCCATAGAGGATAGTTGTGCTTTCAAAGATCCTATGGATAAAAAATTAGAAGGTTTGCTTAAAAAGATGTTTGTTCAGCAGGGTTACCTTCTACAACCAATTTCATGCGTTGTCCCTGTCGCTACAGCCGCATGTTTCTGGTTCGATGAGCTGATAAAGGCGGTCGACAGTGATTCTCCTCCTTATGAGGAGATTATGGACAGAATCAATGCTCTCAAATTGGCTAATTCTTTCACCCTAGACGCCACTTTGCAATTGGCTAGGTTAGCGGCTAAGAATTCTGGGTTTGCTATTGTGGCGCGCAGAGCGCTTTGGTTGAAATCTTGGTCGGCTGATGCGTCTTCCAAGAACAAGCTACTTAACATTCCTTTCAAGGGGAAAACGCTGTTTGGCCCTGACTTGAAAGAGATTATCTCGGATATCACTGTGGGTAAGGGCCACGCCCTTCCTCAGGATCGGCCTTTCAAGGCAAAAAATAAACCTAATTTTCGTCCCTTTCGTAGAAACGGACCAGCCCAAAGTGCTACGTCCTCTAAGCAAGAGGGTAATACTTCTCAAGCCAAGCCAGCTTGGAGACCAATGCAAGGCTGGAACAAGGGAAAGCAGGCCAAGAAACCTGCCACTGCTACCAAGACAGCATGAAATGTTGGCCCCCGATCCGGGACCGGATCTGGTGGGGGGCAGACTCTCTCTCTTCGCTCAGGCTTGGGCAAGAGATGTTCTGGATCCTTGGGCGCTAGAAATAGTCTCCCAAGGTTATCTTCTGGAATTCAAGGGACTTCCCCCAAGGGGGAGGTTCCACAGGTCTCAGTTGTCTTCAGACCACATAAAAAGACAGGCATTCTTACATTGTGTAGAAGACCTGTTAAAAATGGGAGTGATTCATCCCGTTCCATTAAGAGAACAAGGGATGGGGTTCTACTCCAATCTGTTTATAGTTCCCAAAAAAGAGGGAACGTTCAGACCAATCTTAGATCTCAAGATCTTAAACAAGTTTCTCAAGGTTCCATCGTTCAAGATGGAAACCATTCGAACTATTCTTCCTTCCATCCAGGAAGGTCAATTCATGACCACGGTGGATTTAAAGGATGCGTATCTACATATTCCTATCCACAAGGAACATCATCGGTTCCTGAGGTTCGCATTCCTGGACAAACATTACCAGTTCGTGGCGCTTCCTTTCGGATTAGCCACTGCTCCAAGGATTTTCACAAAGGTACTAGGGTCCCTTCTACCTGTGCTAAGACCAAGGGTCATTGCTGTAGTACCTTACTTGGACGACATTCTGATTCAAGCGTCGTCCCTTCCTCAAGCAAAGGCTCACACGGACATTGTCCTGGCCTTTCTCAGATCTCACGGATGGAAAGTGAACGTGGAAAAGAGTTCTCTATCTCCGTCAACAAGGGTTCCCTTCTTGGGAACAATAATAGACTCCTTAGAAATGAGGATTTTTCTGACAGAGGCCAGAAAAACAAAGCTTCTAGACTCTTGTCGGATACTTCATTCCGTTCCTCTTCCTTCCATAGCTCAGTGCATGGAAGTGATCGGGTTGATGGTAGCGGCAATGGACATAGTTCCTTTTGCACGCATTCATCTAAGACCATTACAACTGTGCATGCTCAGTCAGTGGAATGGGGACTATACAGACTTGTCTCCGAAGATACAAGTAAATCAGAGGACCAGAGACTCACTCCGTTGGTGGCTGTCCCTGGACAACCTGTCACGAGGGATGACATTCCGCAGACCAGAGTGGGTCATTGTCACGACCGACGCCAGTCTGATGGGCTGGGGCGCGGTCTGGGGATCCCTGAAAGCTCAGGGTCTTTGGTCTCGGGAAGAATCTCTTCTACCGATAAATATTCTGGAACTGAGAGCGATATTCAATGCTCTCAAGGCTTGGCCTCAGCTAGCGAGGGCCAAGTTCATACGGTTTCAATCAGACAACATGACAACTGTTGCGTACATCAACCATCAGGGGGGAACAAGGAGTTCCCTGGCGATGGAAGAAGTGACCAAAATCATTCTATGGGCGGAGTCTCACTCCTGCCACCTGTCTGCTATCCACATCCCAGGAGTGGAAAATTGGGAAGCGGATTTTCTGAGTCGTCAGACATTGCATCCGGGGGAGTGGGAACTCCATCCGGAAATCTTTGCCCAAGTCACTCAGCTGTGGGGCATTCCAGACATGGATCTGATGGCCTCTCGTCAGAACTTCAAAGTTCCTTGCTACGGGTCCAGATCCAGGGATCCCAAGGCGGCTCTAGTGGATGCACTAGTAGCACCTTGGACCTTCAAACTAGCTTATGTGTTCCCGCCGTTTCCTCTCATCCCCAGGCTGGTAGCCAGGATCAATCAGGAGAGGGCGTCGGTGATCTTGATAGCTCCTGCGTGGCCACGCAGGACTTGGTACGCAGATCTGGTGAATATGTCATCGGCTCCTCCTTGGAAGCTACCTTTGAGACGAGACCTTCTTGTTCAGGGTCCGTTCGAACATCCGAATCTGGTTTCACTCCAGCTGACTGCTTGGAGATTGAACGCTTGATCTTATCGAAGCGAGGATTCTCAGATTCTGTTATCGATACTCTTGTTCAGGCCAGAAAGCCTGTACCTAGAAAGATTTACCACAAAATTTGGAAAAAATATATCTGTTGGTGTGAATCTAAAGGATTCCCTTGGGACAAGGTTAAGATTCCTAGGATTCTATCCTTCCTTCAAGAAGGATTGGAAAAAGGATTATCTGCAAGTTCCCTGAAGGGACAGATTTCTGCCTTGTCTGTGTTACTTCACAAAAAGCTGGCCGCTGTGCCAGATGTTCAAGCCTTTGTTCAGGCTCTGGTTAGAATTAAGCCTGTTTACAAACCTTTGACTCCTCCTTGGAGTCTCAATTTAGTTCTTTCAGTTCTTCAGGGGGTTCCGTTTGAACCCTTGCATTCCGTTGATATTAAGTTATTATCTTGGAAAGTTTTGTTTTTAGTTGCAATTTCTTCTGCTAGAAGAGTTTCAGAATTATCTGCTCTGCAGTGTTCTCCTCCTTATCTGGTGTTCCATGCAGATAAGGTGGTTTTACGTACTAAACCTGGTTTTCTTCCAAAAGTTGTTTCTAACAAAAACATTAACCAGGAGATTATCGTACCTTCTCTGTGTCCGAAACCAGTTTCAAAGAAGGAACGTTTGTTGCACAATTTGGATGTTGTTCGCGCTCTAAAATTCTATTTAGATGCTACAAAGGATTTTAGACAAACATCTTCCTTGTTTGTTGTTTATTCCGGTAAAAGGAGAGGTCAAAAAGCAACTTCTACCTCTCTCTCTTTTTGGATTAAAAGCATCATCAGATTGGCTTACGAGACTGCCGGACGGCAGCCTCCCGAAAGAATCACAGCTCATTCCACTAGGGCTGTGGCTTCCACATGGGCCTTCAAGAACGAGGCTTCTGTTGATCAGATATGTAGGGCAGCGACTTGGTCTTCACTGCACACTTTTACCAAATTTTACAAGTTTGATACTTTTGCTTCTTCTGAGGCTATTTTTGGGAGAAAGGTTTTGCAAGCCGTGGTGCCTTCCATTTAGGTGACCTGATTTGCTCCCTCCCTTCATCCGTGTCCTAAAGCTTTGGTATTGGTTCCCACAAGTAAGGATGACGCCGTGGACCGGACACACCTATGTTGGAGAAAACAGAATTTATGTTTACCTGATAAATTACTTTCTCCAACGGTGTGTCCGGTCCACGGCCCGCCCTGGTAATTTATTTTCTTTAACTACAGTCACCACGGTACCATATGGTTTCTCCTATGCAAATATTCCTCCTTAACGTCGGTCGAATGACTGGGGTAGGCGGAGCCTAGGAGGGATCATGTGACCAGCTTTGCTGGGCTCTTTGCCATTTCCTGTTGGGGAAGAGAATATCCCACAAGTAAGGATGACGCCGTGGACCGGACACACCGTTGGAGAAAGTAATTTATCAGGTAAACATAAATTCTGTTTTTTACTCCAATATTGGATTCCTTAACAACAGCTATGGGGGAACTCCTCTGTGAAGTGCGAGAGCTCTGCGCACCCGAATACACCAATGCGATACTCACTTGTCCAGTTGCACTTCTACAGCCTTCACCAAATTTTCAGAGTGAAGGCATTTTGGACACCGGCACTGCGGCACAGGCGGAGGGGCCATATTCCCCTTTCCTGCTACATCTAGTCAGGTTGGCAGAGGGGAGAAAAGACGACTTAATTATCTTCCAAACACTGACTCACCCCAAATTCATTTCAACAAAGATACACCGGACCTCAAGATTCCCTGCACGCTGTGGAAAGGGGAGCGCTCACGGCTTTGCAGTCTGTGTCACAGGTCGTTCACAGTCCTGCTCTTATGCCGACAACCTGATAAGATATTCACCCGGCAAAACCGATCAGCATACTGGCCAAGTGGAATATAGCGGAGTGCAGCGCCAAGGACCACAATCAGTGTCTCAGCTAGCCTACGTACCTGAACCGGAGCTGACCGCTAACACCGATAGCCCCAGTTTTCAGAGAGAGGTCTCTGTAAAGAATACTCGCATGTCAATGGGCATCGGCTGAATATATGGTTAAAGCCGGGTCAACTTACCTATCTGCGTTCTCATAAGAGGTGACCCGCTGCAAAAAACAGCATTTTATAATCATAATTGTTGACTTAGAACTCGCAGTGACACATATGCTTCAATGGAAAACAGTATCTGACTCTACAGACATTCCGGTTTCTTTAAAGCCCGTTTTGATAATGCGAATCCACAGTTAACCTACTTACTCATGGAAAAATATCAAATCTAAAGTCTTATAGTGCGATGTGGACCTTGACAACCTCACTTCAATATCCATGCACGTTTGCTATCAGTCCATTAGTTCCACATTGTACACGTCTCTTGCTAAATGAACAGCGGAGTGGTTATATGGACTGAGGTTGCCACACAACTTTAATGCAAACTTGTTAGTAATTGCCTCGACTGGGCTTGTTCTTTTGTGTGTATTATGTTATATACGTGTATGGTTCTAACTGTCTGTAGAATATCTAACTTAAATAATTTATTCTCACCCCATAAATATATCTACTGAATAGCAGTTGCCATAACTCGCTTCACACCATAGAAATGTAGATTTGGTTCTGCTGCGTGTTACTGCTGTATATGTGGTTTGCTGTAACTTTATTATTTTAGGTTTGCTAACCGTCTGTTGTATTGAATGCACACTGAGAGACTCCCCTCTGAAACGGCACCTCAAAGGTAGATCTGGTCACTAATAGTCACTGCAGATGGTGCTCATGCAGTATAACAGGTCGCAACTAAGCTTCCCTAATATAACTACAGTTTATGTTTTCTCTGAGATACATACATCAGGCATAACCTTGAATTGGCTATTGACATAAAGATAGATTTTACGCCAAAATCTTACCCACAAAACCTAGCAGAGTATATATTAATTGATACTATGATTTAAAAGGGCCTGACTATCTACTTATATGCCTTACTATACCTTGCTTATTATGCCGTCAAAATCTGGAAGTAAATGCTGAACTGCCTGTCATTGTATATGTAGTTACCTCTCACATTAAAGGTGCCCAGTTTCTACCTTTATTTAACGGGACATTACTCTGGGTGATCTAGGGTGTTGAATCTTGACACACATGCCGTCCTCTAGGACACTTATGCACTATTTATTGCTCGCCAGTGTTGATCTGCACATTTTAGAACGTACCATGATTAGAAATACACAAAATTAGAGAGGCCTTTGATTCTACTTTGTAACCCAGCTGAAATATACCAACCTGCACGAATCCCTGCTTAACAGCTATGTTACTTAGGTTGTAAAATATCAAAGCCTGGCCAGTCATGACTAGACATGCACTGAATCTCTCCACTGCCCTCTAACTTTGCAGAAACATATGAACTAGATTGGGAGCTGGCCATTTGTTTGTTTTCATTCTATAAACCATTGCAATATTTTCCAGACTAGACTGGCAATGTATATATTATCATTAATATCATATCAGAGTTGGGTGACATATGTTGCCACATTATTCTGAATAAACTTAACCCCTACACGATTGCAGTACGTTACTGCTTTAATGTTCTGTGGGCTTAACCCTTGCCCTTGGCATTGCATATAAGTATCTACCCTATATTTTGTCTAATTATGTCAGCATGTTTATCAAGTTCCCCCACTGTATGCCTGCAGCTCTCTTAGTAGTTTGTTGGCTGTTTTGATATCTGGAAATCACGGAATGTTATTGTAGTTTGTTAATACCTACTCTCCTGAGGTACATACACTTCCCTCTTAACGTCTCCCATGAGCACTAGTATCGTATCAGGGCTGGGTGACACAGGTCGCTACATTAATTATAGCAGCTGAATAAAATCAACCCCTACATGACTACAGCACGTTACTGTTCTAATGTTTCCACGGGCCTAGCCCTTGCCCTTATTATTAGGTATAAATGCCAACTCTATATTCTGCCCAAAATGTCAGCAAACGCATCAAGTGTCCTTATTTTATACCAACAGTTTCTCTGTAGCTTTTATTACAGACCCTCTCATTCTCATTGAACTCACATGGCCTACCAGCTAAATTTATGTTGTCTGAGGACCGCACAGTTGCATGTTTGAATTATGAGAGTTACACTTTCGTAGTTGTGTTTACTGTTCTAATGTTTGGAAATTTTGGAATGTTACTTTATTTTGCTAATACTCTCCTGAAGTACACACACTTCTCTTCTAACATTTCTCATGAGCAATATGATATACCATAAACTTAAAAAGTCTTCACCAATATAAATAGTCCAACACTATTACTGATCTAATATTGTACCAATGTTAACACGCTGTGCCATGGATTGCTGTGTGAGGCACGCGGGAATGTGCTTTATATGACTGTATACACTTGCTGTGTTCCCCCCATCCCTTACCACTCTACCCGCCCTTCTCCCCTGACATCCTCCCCCCTCCCCCTTCCGTCTCCCCTGTTTTATGTTTGTTTGTTTGGTTGTTTGTTAATAATATTAAAAACCCCAATATTGTGGTGCAAGCTGATATCTATTAGATCGACCTATGGTAAATTTCAAAGCTACATATATATTATTGCATGAAATCACAACTGCTTGTATTGTTATATCTGCTTCTCTTTTTTTTGGCTCACCCTGCGAGGTGGGCCGATGATGCAACTTGTAACTTTGCACCCTTTATTGGTTATAAATAAAAGTTTAAAAAAAAACTTAGTTTGATGATGATGCAGTCTGTTGTGTGATTATTTTGTTTTTGTTCATTAAACTTAGATTGATGATGATACAGTCTGTGTTTGTGTGATAATTTTATTAGGTGCGGTTTAGCAAATGTTTTTGTTCATTAAACTTAGTTTGATGATGATACAATCTATTTGATTAGGTTAATAATGCTGTTTCGCATTTAAAGTCTTCATTTCAAAGCTTTAAAAATAATGTATTAGGTGTTACTTATGTCAATTTTTAGAGGGGCCTGGAACCTAACTCCCTCACTTCCCATTGACTTACATTATAAACTGGGTTTCAATTTACAACGGTTTCGATTTACAACCATTCCTTTTGGAACCTAACCCCGGCGTAAACTGAGGGCTACCTGTACTTAGCACTTTTGACTTTTTTTGTTTTTTTTATATTTTTAATTTATTGGAATATGTGCCAAATTCAACATCTAAGTATATATCTGTTATTTTAAGAGTGGACTAGATATTTTTTTCCCTAACCTTATAGCTGGTTATTTACTATTGCATATAGATATTCAACATATTTTTTATGTTAGAATGAAGTCCAGGCTTACTTTAAGAGGCCACTTGCATTGGTGGAGAGTTAAAAAAGTTAAATACCCCACTTTGGTGAAATGGGCAAAACCCTAATTATGCATCTCAGGCACCTCAACACGATCTTAGCGCCTCTTCTCTGTTGCAGGCAAAAAAGCTTGGATTTTATTGTAAATATTGGTGAGAAAAATATATTTTTCCTTTTTATCCGATTAGTCGATTAATCGAAAAAAATAATAGGCTTATTAATAGATTTTGAAAATAATAGTTAGTTGCAGCCCTAGTCGGTTTATTAATTTCTTTCGGTTTTGATTTTTACGTGTGAATAGAACATAAAAAAACAACTCTTTATTTTTAACTTACACGTGCAATATTCTGGTGTAAATTACTTGCAATGCCAGAAATGTGTAGTTGCGCATATTTCTGAACCTCACCAATTTGACCTACTTACGCCAGTATATCATATGGCGGCATGTGTTATGTGATTCACCTGATGTGCAAGGTGAACTTACGGGCAAACGTGGGTTTCAGCAGTTGCGCTGACAATTACACAACATATTTGATCGCGCCACAAATTGTTAAAATCATGCTAAGGGTTATAAAAACAAAACTTGATTACAAGGAACTTTTTACTATGATGCCTTTGTGAGGTAAATAGTGCATGTTGTCCAACTGTGAAAAACGGCCCGTTATTCAACAGGTTTGTAAAGTCGTCATGAAAGAGATTAAAGAATATGAAATCTACGAAGAAGTTAAATATAAACAATGGTTATCAACAGAAAAAATATCAATTTGTTACTAGCACTGAATTTTGAAGGCCTATAAATGTAGAATATTTAGACAGCAATAGAGTTACAAATGCTCAACAAATCACACGCCCTGAAAAGGAGATTTTATGCTAACCTTGCAACAAGTAATTACCTTTATCCCAGGAGAACATTTTTTTAAAAAATAAAAAAATGTGGGGTTTTACTCAAAAAGGGTGATAGAAAGTACTACCAATTTAAAAAAAAAAAAATAAAAATAAAAAAAAAAATTATTTCATATGGAATGACTGATGCCGATTCTTTTTTTTTTTTTTGTTACATAGTCTTACTACCATACAAAAAATACATTATCGAAATATATTAATAACAATTTTTTATCATAACTAATATCTAAGGGTTAAGCGTACAATATGTAAAAGTTATCACTAGTACCCAACAGAAAACTTTGCCATGCTCTGTAATTGCTTACATTTGAATGAATGAATCTGATTATAAGAATGTAATGTTAAATTTATGATGAAATATTTTGTTTGCAGATTTAGTTCATCTGACATGTCCCTCCACCAAGACTGCTAAAGAAGATTTGGAACCTGTGGTTAAGAAATTATTTTCCCTGAACACAGAAGCTGAGAAAGGTGAGAACCAGTACAGAATAACTATTAGTTCCTTACATTACGCTATATATATATATATATATATATATATATATATATATATATATATATATATATATATATATATGAAAACACTTTACTTTGTGGCTATGCATTAAATATTTTTTCAGGTTTTTTTGTTTGCAACATTTTATGTGAATTCTAAATTTGTCTGTATAAGAAACACATTTGAAGGCATTCCAGTTATTTGATCTCTATACATTACATTTTTTCTTAGCATCTAATGTTGTGTCTTCTAATTTTAAAAGTTTCATATAAATGTAGTTTCTTTTATACAGGTGGTGAGAGTCCACGACCCTTTACTCTTGGGAATTACTCTTCTCTACCACTAGTTGTAGGTAAAGATTCCCAAACCCCAAGAGCTATATAAAACCCTTCCCACCTCACACATATACCATTCTTTACTTTGCCTCCCCTGGAGGTGGTTGAAGAATGAAGACGTGCATTTGATATTTCAGAGAGAGGGGTTTTCAGTCTATATTGAGGCCTGGTTTCCCCTGAGAGTAAAGTGCTTGTCAGAGGGATGCATATGGGGTATGGTTTACGATTCTTTTTTCACCTCATGGGAAATTTTTCATAAACCCTCTATAATTGGTCTTTCCCCTTCCTTTATGGATCTACAATATTCTCCTGTTCCATAACCTTTGCTGATATATTTCTGTACTGGTTTTGCTGTCTGCTGCTTGATTGCTGGTGGACGAGTGTCTATCGGTAAGTATCTTTTTATTAACATTTAGACACTTATTTAGCTATGTTTTGGTCCCTTTTTAAAGTTGTTTATATGTTTGCTAATATATATAGCCCTGGAACTGTTCCTTTTCACTATTCCCTTGTTGTTTTGTGGGTGTCACTTTCTTGGTGTGCTTAGTTTTTTTGCGCATTGGGGCTGCACACGTTAGGTTAACGTTTGTTGGGTTAGCGCACGTCCCTTTCCTTCTTAATATGGGAAGAGTCCACAACTGCATTCCTTACTTGTGGGAAATACTGAACCTGGCCACAAGGAGGAGGCAAAGACACCCCAGCCAAAGGCTTAAATACCTCTCCCACTTCCTCATAACCCCAGTCATTCTTTGCCTTTCGTCACAGGAGGTTGGCAGAGAAGTGTTAGAAGATTTCGGAGTAGTCTGTTATGGAGGATAGTACTCTTCGAGATGGGACTGGAGTTTTAAGTAGTCCTGTCAGCCTCTCAATGAGAGCATGGATGAAAGTTAGAGTCCAGAGATGCAGGGAGAGTCTTTCTGCAAAACCATCCCGACTCATATTAACAGCTCTATAAGCAATCAGCGTTGACGAGTTTCGCTGCCTACTTTCTTCACTCAAGTCCATGTCAGAAGCAATGCTACTATCTCTCAAACTTTAAGGACCGTGTTACTTTTCCACGGCATAAATTCTGGTAAGATCGTTTTATTTTTTATACATGTATGATAACCCAAGAAGACATGGTCACAGTGTGACTCCTTTTATCTGTATAGAATCAAGGGTTAATATCTCCTGAGGGGCAGGTCTGCCACTAGACATTTTGGGGGCCCTTAACCAATGATCAGGTTTTCTCCCCCCCCCCCCCTTTTGACATGTGCAATTTTCGACCAAGTGACTAAAACGTATATGCACTTTATTCTTAACTGTAGTCAAACTTGGAAATGTGAAGGTAGTAACACACAAACACAGAACTCAGTAGTAAGGTCAAAAGGAACAGACAATGGACACACACAAACTCGCACATACACCCAAGGAAACACCCACATAGACAGCAAAACACACAAAGACATACAGACAGAGAGACAAAACACATAAAGACACACACACACACACTCACAGAGAGACCCACAGAAAAGAAATACACACTCACTCATAGAGACGCCAACAAAAGCACAAAGACATAAACACAGAAACACTCTCAGGAGGTAAAATGTCTGCACATTGCATCCCCTAAATCAACAGTGTGTGACATGCATGATAAAAAATAGCAGAAATTAAGAGATCACTTTTTAAATGATCTTATTTGTGAATGAGCAAACAAAACTACTTATGTGAATTTAAAATTGTACATTATTGATCTGTCAGAAGGAGTAGATGAAGAAAAGAACTTTTGAAAGGTTGACATATTTTTGGGGTTTTTTTTCCCCCATTTTCCCCAACCAAGAGCACCACTTCAAATCTGTCAGCTGTACTTGTGCATTTTGAAAATGCTTTAATCTATATGGACTTGGTGGAACCATAAGCTGTGGTCTCATACCATTAGATCTGGTTAAATGCAGGATTTATGCTTGTTTGTATGTATTTCAAAATTGTCAGCTGTAGTGTAAACAGTGTTAAGTTAACCGGTCTCATTTCAAACACTGAACAATCTTAGCCTGAGAGTACAACATTTTATGCAGTTGTAAAAATCTATGATAAAATGCCTCCTGGCATCTGGAAAGTCCTCGCATAAAGGGGCAGTAAACTGTAATGTAATTAAAATATATATATATATATATATATATATATATATATATATATATATATATATATATATATACAGGGAGTGCAGAATTATTAGGCAAGTTGTATTTTTGAGGATTAATTTTATTATTGAACAACAACCATGTTCTCAATGAACCCAAAAAACTCATTAATATCAAAGCTGAATATTATTTTTTAGTTTGTTTTTAGTTTTAGCTATTTTAGGGGGATATCTGTGTGTGCAGGTGACTATTACTGTGCATAATTATTAGGCAACTTAACAAAAAACAAATATATACCCATTTCAATTATTTGTTTTTACCAGTGCAACCAATATAACATCTCAACATTCACAAATATACATTTCTGACATTCAAAAACAAAACAAAAACAAATCAGTGACCAATATAGCTACCTTTCTTTGCAAGGACACTCAAAAGCCTGCCATCCATGGATTCTGTCAGTGTTTTGATCTGTTCACCATCAACATTGCGTGCAGCAGCAACCACAGCCTCCCAGACACTGTTCAGAGAGGTGTACTGTTTTCCCTCCTTGTAAATCTCACATTTGATGATGGACCACAGGTTCTCAATGGAGTTCAGATCAGGTGAACAAGGAGGCCATGTCATTAGATTTTCTTCTTTTATACCCTTTTTTGCCAGCCACGCTGTGGAGTACTTGGACGCGTGTGATGGAGCATTGTCCTGCATGAAAATCATGTTTTTCTTGAAGGATGCAGACTTCTTCCTGTACCACTGCTTGAAGAAGGTGTCTTCTAGAACCTGGCAGTAGGATTGGGAGTTGAGCTTGACTTCATCCTCAACCCGAAAAGGCCCCACAAGCTCATCTTTGATGATACCAGCCCAAACCAGTACTCCACCTCCACCTTGCTGGCGTCTGAGTCGGACTGGAGCTCTCTGCCCTTTACCAATCCAGCCACGGGCCCATCCATCTGGCCCATCAAGACTCACTCTCATTTCATCAGTCCATAAAACCTTAGAAAAATCAGTCTTGAGATATTTCTTGGCCCAGTCTTGACGTTTCAGCTTGTGTGTCTTGTTCAGTGGTGGTCGTCTTTCAGCCTTTCTTACCTTGGCCATGTCTCTGAGTATTGCACACCTTGTGCTTTTGGGCACTCCAGTGATGTTGCAGCTCTGAAATATGGCCAAACTGGTGGCAAGTGGCATCTTGGCAGCTGCACGCTTGACTTTTCTCAGTTCATGGGCAGTTATTTTGCGCCTTGGTTTTTCCACACGCTTCTTGCGACCCTGTTCACTATTTTGAATGAAACGCTTGATTGTTCGATGATCACGCTTCAGAAGCTTTGCAATTTTAAGAGTGCTGCATCCCTCTGCAAGATATCTCACTATTTTTGACTTTTCTGAGCCTGTCAAGTCCTTCTTTTGACCAATTTTGCCAAAGGAAAGGAAGTTGCCTAATAATTATGCACACCTGATATAGGGTGTTTATGTCATTAGACCACACCCCTTCTCATTACAGAGATGCACATCACCTAATATGCTTAATTGGTAGTAGGCTTTCGAGCCTATACAGCTTGGAGTAAGACAACATGCATAAAGAGGATGATGTGGTCAAAATACTCATTTGCCTAATAATTCTGCACTCCCTGTGTGTGTGTGTGTATATATATATATATATATATATATATATATTAAAAAAAAATCTTTATTCTGTTACTTTAGAGTGTACTCCCTCTATTCCTAAAGAGTAATTTCTGTTTATATTGTGAGGAGGCCTTAGATCCGCCCTCTCAATTATGTTCTATATTCCTTGATAATATGATATCAAACATGTTTGATACCACTGAGCCGTCCACCTCTGAGGAGTTGTTGTCCAGTGAGGCGCGTACCCTACATTCTCATCCCTCTACACATGCAGTTTCCCGTAGCATTGCTGTTCCTCCATCTGGAGGGGGTCTTTTTTTCACCGGACGTTACTGCGCAGTTCTATAAAATAAAATAAAGATGTTGCGCTAAAAAGCTAGGTAAATTAATTATTTCACAAAAATAACAATATTTATAACAATATTTAATATAACTATCATAAAAATAAAAACAATGCAATATAAGTAATGCTAAGTAACCACCGGTGATCTTGATAAAGGCCTATGTTGGAGGCTGAAACGCGTAGGTGACCATTCTTTTCTTTACCTGGAACGAAAGACGTTTAAAAAAACAGAGCGCTCTGTGTTAAATAGTCAAAATCTACAATCCTGTGGCTGACAGCGTGAGAAATCGAATCCGATCGGTTTAAACTCACCATGTGATCATTCCACACGGAAGGAAGGAAGAATACCCACTACACGCCAAGTTAAGCCGTTAACACAGGAGACCCACAGTAGGACGACCTGGATACCTATAAGGTAGATCTTTGACCCGGCCCAGAAGGTTGATTGAAAACCGATAGAGGCGATCTATGGGAGATGGTGGTAGCCGAACGAATGGGGTTGTACTGCTGATCTTACTTTGGTAACGTAATAGCGTTTTAGACAGAACAAACACTGCAAGGTGTATCCAGTCCACGGATTCATCCTTACTTGTGGGATATTCTTATTCCCTACAGGAAGTGGCAAAGAGAGCACACAGCAGAGCTGTCCATATAGCTCCCCCTCTGGCTCCGCCCCTCCAGTCATTCTCTTTGCTGCTCTAACAAGTAGCATCTCCACGGGAGGGTAAAGTGAATGTGGTGTTACATTTGTAGTTTTTATATCTTCAATCAAAAGTTTATTTTTAAATAGTACCGGTGTGTGCTATTTACTCTCTGGCAGAAATATGATGAAGAATTCTGCTGAGAGGAAAATGATTTTAGCATGTTGTAACTAAAATCCATTGCTGTTCCCACACAGGACTGAGGAGTACCAGAAAACTTCAGTTGGGGGGAACAGTTTGTAGGCTTAACTGCTTTGAGGTATGTTTCAGTCATCTTTTTTCTAGTCAAGATAAGATAATGCTAGAAGACTGACAAGATTCCCCATGTGGGAAGGGTAAGCCATGTTCTGAAACTTAGTATAGAACTAGAGGCTTATTTAAGTGGGCTCAATAAACTGATTATCACTTTAACAGGGCAATCGATTATTTTGTTTAGAAAAATACCCTTTATTGACACTTTTGAGGTGTTTATTGGGGTTTTATTCCACATGGCATTATCTTTAGTCACCTAAATTGGGTGCTGAAGGCCCCTCAGCTCCGGAGTGGAGTGGGAGGGGGCCTAATTTTGCGCCTCAGTTGCGCAGTTTATTCTGACAAGATTTCCCTGCTTGCTGCTTCACATGGGTCCAGAGACTGCTTGAGGACTTCAGGAGGCTTGATTTTCGCAAATTCAATCCTTAAGGGAAGGTAGGGTCACAGCAGGCTGCTGTGGCAAGGTGCTGTAGTTTATTAACCAGTTGTTTGCTTTAGGCGGCTCCGGTTTGGGCATTAAAGGGTTAATCAGGCTGAAACTTGCTGTGCAATCATATCGAAGCATTAGGCACATACTGTAAAAATTTCAAGAGATTTGGTTCATTTTTCAGCGTTTTGTAAAATTGTGTGAGCTTTTTATTTCTTAAAGGCACAGTACCATTTATTGCAAATTGTATTTTTTATTGCATAAAGTGTTTTTCCAAGCCTGCTTGTGTATAATACCAATCTGTTAAACATGTCTGACACTAAGGAAAAGCCTTGTTCTATGTGTTCAGAAGCCATGGTGGAACCCCCACTCAAAATGTGTCCCAAGTGCACTAATGTGTCCATACACTTTAAAGATCATATTGTGTCACTTAAAAATATAGCCCTAGATGATTCTTTGACTGAAGGTAATGAGGATAGTCCGCCGTCCTCTCCCCATGTGTCATCACCAGTTACGCCCGCTCAAGCGATACCTAGTACCTCTAGTGCATTAGCACCTATTACATTGCAACAACTGGCGGCAGTCATGGATAATTCCCTTGCGGCCTTTCTATCCAAACTGCCAGTTTTCCCTAAAAAGCGCGATAGCTCTGTTTTGAGAACAGATGAGGAGCAGTCGGAAGTTTTGGGAGGCTTATCTGATGTACCCTCACAACACTCTGAGGTAGGGGTGAGGGATGTTATGTCTGAGGGAGAAATTTCTGATTCAGGAAAAGTTTCTCAGCGGGCAAAATCAGATTCACTAGCATTTAAATTTAAATTGGAACACCTCCGCGTACTGCTTAGGGAGGTCTTATCAACTCTGGATGATTGTGACCCTATGGTGGTCCCAGAGAAATTGTGTAAAATGGACAAATATCTAGAAGTCCCTGTATACACTGATGCGTTTCCGATCCCTAAGAGGGTGGCGGATATTGTTGCTAGGGAGTGGGAAAGACCAGGTGTACCCTTTGTTCCCCCACCTATCTTTAAGAAACTGTTCCCCATAATTGATCCCAGGCGGGACGCGTGGCAGACGGTCCCTAAGGTAGAGGGGGCAGTTTCAACACTAGCCAAGAGCACAACCATACCAATTGAAGACAGTTGTGCTTTTAAAGATCCTATGGATAAAAAAAATTAGAAGGTTTACTAAATAAAATATTTGTTCAACAAGGTTTCCTTCTCCAACCTATTGCCTGCATTATTCCTGTAACTACTGCAGCGGCTTTCTGGTTTGAGGTGCTGGAGGAGTCGCTCCAGACGGAGACCTCATATGACGAAATTATGGATAGAATTAAGGCTCTAAAGCTGGCTTTTATCACAGATGCCGCTTTGCAATTAGCTAAGTTAGCAGCGAAAAATTCTGGTTTTGCCATCGTGGCGCGCTTTGGCTTAAATCATGGTCGGCCGACGTGTCGTCTAAAACAAAATTACTGAATATTCGGGCCCGAGTTGAAAGAGATTATTTCGTATATCACTGGGGGGAAAGGGCCATGCCCTCCCTCAAGATAGGCCTTTTAAGGCTAAAAACAAGGCTAATTTTCGTTCCTTTCGCAACTTCAGGAGCGGTCCTGCTTCAGCCTAGAGGGCTAGGCTAGGCAAAGCAAGAGGGTAACACTTCACAGCCCAAGGCAGCCTGGAAGCCTTTGCAGGGCTGGAACAAGGGTAAACAGGCCAAGAAGCCTGCAGCTGCTACTAAGACAGCATGGAGGGGTAGCCCCCGATCCGGGACCGTATCTGGTAAGGGGCAGACTCTCTCTTTGCTCAGGCCTGGGCAAGAGATGTTCCCGATCCCTGGGCATTAGAGATAGTTGCTCAGGGATATCTTCTAGAATTCAAGGACTATCCTCCAAGGGGAAGGTTCCACATTTCTCGTCTGTCTACAGACCAGACAAAGAAAGAGGTGTTCTTACGCTGTGTAGAAGATCTACTCAAGATGGGAGTGATATATCCAGTTCCAAATACAGATCAAGGACTGGGTTTTTACTCAAACCTGTTTGTGGTTCCCAAAAAGGAAGGAACTTTCAGACCAATCCTGGATCAACAAATTCCTCAGAGTTCCATCTTTCAAGATGGAAACCATTTGGACAATCTTACCGATGATCCAGGAAGGTCAATATATGACTACCGTGGATCTAAAGGATGCGTACATTCATATTCCTATCCACAAAAATCACCATCAGTTCCTAAGGTTCGCTTTTCTGGACAAACATTACCAGTTCGTGGCCCTTCCCTTCGGATTGGCCACCGCTCCCAGAATTTTCACAAAGGTGCTAGGGTCCCTTCTAGCGGTACTGAGACCGCGGGGCATTGCAGTAGCACCCTATCTGGACGACATCTTAATACAGGCGTTGTCTTTTCCCAGAGCCAAGGCTCATACGGATATTGTTCTGGCCTTTCTAAGGTCTCACGGGTGGAAAGTGAACACCGAAAAAAGTTCTCTGTCCCCGCTCACAAGGGTTCCCTTCCTGGAAACATTAATAGACTCTGTAGAAATGAAAATATTTCTGACAGAGGTCAGAAGGTCAAAGCTTCTAAGTACTTGCCGAGTTCTTCATTCCATTCCTGGGTTTTTACTCAAACCTGTTTGTGGTTCCCAAAAAGGAAGGAACTTTCAGACCAATCCTGGATCAACAAATTCCTCAGAGTTCCATCTTTCAAGATGGAAACCATTTGGACAATCTTACCGATGATCCAGGAAGGTCAATATATGACTACCGTGGATCTAAAGGATGCGTACATTCATATTCCTATCCACAAAAATCACCATCAGTTCCTAAGGTTCGCTTTTCTGGACAAACATTACCAGTTCGTGGCCCTTCCCTTCGGATTGGCCACCGCTCCCAGAATTTTCACAAAGGTGCTAGGGTCCCTTCTAGCGGTACTGAGACCGCGGGGCATTGCAGTAGCACCCTATCTGGACGACATCTTAATACAGGCGTTGTCTTTTCCCAGAGCCAAGGCTCATACGGATATTGTTCTGGCCTTTCTAAGGTCTCACGGGTGGAAAGTGAACACCGAAAAAAGTTCTCTGTCCCCGCTCACAAGGGTTCCCTTCCTGGAAACATTAATAGACTCTGTAGAAATGAAAATATTTCTGACAGAGGTCAGAAGGTCAAAGCTTCTAAGTACTTGCCGAGTTCTTCATTCCATTCCTCGGCCTTCTGTAGCTCAGTGCATGGAGGTAATCGGATTAATGGTAGCAGCAATGGACGTAGTCCCTTTTTGCTCAAATTCATCGCAGGCCACTGCAATTGTGCATGCTCAAACAGTGGAATGGAGACTATGCAGATTTGTCTCCTCAAATCCAACTGGACCAGAAAACCAGAGATTCTCTTCTCTAGTGGTTGTCTCAGGATCACTTGTCACAGGGAATGTGCTTCCGCACACTGGAGTGGATCATTGTAACGACCGACGCCAGTCTGTTAGGCTGGGGCGCGGTCTGGGGCTCCCTGAAAGCTCAGGGCCTTTGGTCTCGGGAAGAGTCTCTTCTCCCGATAAACATTTTGGAACTGAGAGCGATATTCAACACGCTCCAGGCATGGCCTCAGCTAGCGGCGGCCAAGTTCATCAGATTTCAGTCGGACAACATCACGACTGTAGCATACATAAATCATCAGGGAGGAACAAAGAGTTCCCTAGCGATGAAGGAAGTCACCAAAATAATCAGGTGGGCGGAGGATCACTCCTGCCATCTATCTGCAATTCACATCCCAGGAGTAGACAACTCGGAGGCAGATTTTCTAAGTCGTCAGACTTTCACCCGGGGGAGTGGGAACTCCACCCGGAGGTTTTTGCTCTGCTGACCCAGCTATGGGGCATTCCAGAATTGGATCTGATGGCGTCCCGTCAGAACTTCAAACTTCCTCTCTATGGATCCAGGTCCAGGGACCCCAAGGCGGCATTGATAGATGCTCTAGTAGCGCCTTGGTCCTTCAATCTGGCCTATGTCTTTCCACCGTTTCCCCTTCTCCCTCGGCTGGTAGCCAGAATCAAACAGGAGAAGGCCTCAGTAATTCTGATAGCGCCTGCGTGGCCACGCTGGACTTGCTATGCAGACCTAGTGGACATGTCATCTGTCCCACCATGGACACTGCCAATGCGGCAGGATCTTCTAATACAGGGTCCATTCAAGCATCCAAATCTAGTTTCTCTGCAACTAACTGCTTGGAGATTGAACGCTTAATTCTATCCAAGCGTGGGTTCTCTGAATCAGTCATAGATACTCTGATCCAAGCTAGGAAACCTGTCACCAGGAAAATTTACCGTAAGATATGGCGGAAATATCTTTCTTGGTGTGAGTCCAAGGGTTACTCGTGGAGTAAAGTTAGGATTCCAAGGATATTGTCTTTTCTCCAAGAAGGATTGGAGAAAGGTTTGTCAGCTAGTTCCTTAAAGGGACAGATATCTGCTCTGTCTATCCTTTTACACAAGCGTCTGGCAGCAGTACCAGACGTTCAAGCGTTTGTACAGGCTTTAGTCAGAATCAAGCCTGTCTGTAGACCTGTGGCTCCTCCATGAAGTCTAAATTTAGTTCTTTCAGTTCTTCAAGGGGTTCCGTTTGAACCTTACATTCCATAGATATTAAGTTGTTATCTTGGAAAGTTTTGTTTTTGGTAGCTATATCTTCTGCTCGAAGTGTTTCAGAATTGTCTGCTTTGCAGTATAATTCACCCTATCTGGTGTTCCATGCAGATAAGGTAGTTTTGCGTACCAAACCTGGTTTTCTTCCTAAAGTTGTTTCTAATAAGAACATTAACCAGGAAATCATTGTTCCTTCTCTGTGTCCTAATCCAGCTTCTAAGAAGGAACGGCTTTTACACAATCTTGATGTGGTTCGTGCTTTGAAATTCTATTTACAAGCAACTAAGGATTTCAGACAAACATCATCTTTGTTTGTTGTCTATTCTGGTAAGAGGAAAGGTCAAAAAGCGACGGCTACTTCTCTTTCCTTCTGGTTGAAAAGCATTATCTGATTGGCTTATGAGACTGCTGGGCAGCAGCCTCCTGATCGAATTACAGCTCATTCCTCCAGAGCTGTGGCTTCCACTTGGGTCTTCAAGAATGAGGCTTCTGTTGAACAGATTTGTAAGGCAGCGACTTGGTCTTCACTGCATACTTTTGCCAAATTTTACAAATTCGATACTTTTGCTTCTTCGGAGGCTATTTTTGGGAGAGGTTTTGCAAGCAGTGGTGCCTTCCGTTTAGGTTACCTGTCTTGTTCCCTCCCTTCATCCGTGTCCTAAAGCTTTGGTATTGGTATCCCACAAGTAAGGATGAATCCGTGGACTGGATACACCTTGCAAGAGAAAACAGAATTTATGCTTACCTGATAAATTACTTTCTCTTGCGGTGTATCCAGTCCACGGCCCGCCCTGGCAATTAAGTCAGGTTAAAATTTCTTGTTTAAACTACAGTCACCACTGCACCCTATGGTTTCTCATTTTTCTCCTAACCGTCGGTCGAATGACTGGGGGGCGGAGCCAGAGACAGCTCTGCTGTGTGCTCTCTTTGCCACTTCCTGTAGGGAATGAGAATATCCCACAAGTAAGGATGAATCCGTGGACTGGATACACCGCAAGAGAAAGTAATTTATCAGGTAAGCATAAATTCTGTTTTTATATGCACCTTTCCATAGCCGACTGCTCTCTTCTTTTGCCTTTACTATTGCCTGTAGCCACACAAGCGTATATATTGAACAAGCGTGTACATTGAACAAAGACGCTTTTTGAATTAAGACACCTTGAGCTTGTGTCTGTCACTATTTGGATTTCTACAATTACCTTTTTTGGACAGTTTTTAAATAATTTTTTGAAAGGGTCTGGCTCTTTTTTATAACTGTTTTTTTAATGAAGTGTACCACCGGTGGTTACTTAGCATTAATTATATTGCATTGTTTTTATTTTTATGATAGTTATATTAAATATTGTTATAAATATTGTTATTTTTGTGTTAATATTTTTGTGAAATAATTCATTTACCTAGCTTTTTAGTGCAATATCTTTATTTTATTTTATACCTTCCTGAATTGCCATAAGAGTGCTTTTCATTTTTGATGTTTGCTGGTATTTATATAGTGTAAGAGAGTTTATACTTTTTTTCTGCGTATTTTTGCGCAGTTCAGACGGTGGTGTCTGCAGCCTTTAACGCTTTACCTCACCCTGCTAAGCGCAAGCGAAAGGTTACATATTGCACTCCTTCCCAGAGTACATCAAATAATTTATTGGATTTAACTGATAGGGTTATCCGAGGATGAAGTTCTTTCTGAGACTTCAGAGTATGAACATTCTGGGTCGGAGTCTGCTGCCTTTAAACCTCCGGCTTTGGAGGAACCAGACTTTAGTTTTAGGAATATGTGCCTTCTTCTGAAGGAAGTTTTTGGCAAATTCAGAGGTTCCAGAGGCCAAATTGCCTGATGAACCTTTGATTCCTAAATTGGATAGAGTTTGAGGACAGGGTGGTACCTTATCCTTCCCTGCTCCTGTTAGATGGCGAACATTATTAAGAATGAATGGGACAGGATTGGATTCCTTCTTCCCCTCTTCTCCCTTTAACAAATTGTTCCCAGGCCTGGACTCTCAATGAAGTTGTGAGGTTCCATCCCTAAAAGGGATGGCACTATCTTCACCCTTGCTAAATGTACTACTATCCTGCTTGAGGATAGCTCTTCGTTTAAAGAGCCCATGGATAAAAGATGGAATCTCTGTTAAGAAAGATTTTTCAACATACGGATATTTGTTTCAACTGGCGGCTGTTGCTGGAGCAGCTACCTACTGGTGCGACTTCTTACGGGATTTGACCGAGGGGGAGGGTCCCCTCGTCGTTATTCAAGAAAGAATTAAGGCATTGATGGTTGCTAATTCTTTTCTCTGTGATGCTACTAAGCAGATTATTCACCTGAATATAAGATTCAGAAGATAAAGATTGTGACTATGGTTGCGAGTCTGTCAGGATGGGGAGCTCTTTGGGGTGCCAGGAGGGCACAGGGCCTATGGACTCAGGAGGAAAGCTCCTCCCAATCTCATTTTGGCTCTTCGGGCAATATAAAATGCTCTGAAGGCTTTGCCTCTGCTGGATTTGTCTAAGTTTATCAGATTCCAATCAGATAATATAACCTCAGTGGCTTACATCATCCATCGGGGGAACGAGAAGCTCCCTAGCTATGAGGGAAGTATCTTGTATTCTGGAGTGGGCGGAGACCCACATTTGTTCGCTGTAAGCGATCCACAGTCCGGATGTCTACAACTGGGAAGCGGATTTCCTCAGCAGACGATCCTTTCATCCGGGGGAATGGTCTCTCCATCCCGAGTGTTTGCAGAGATTTGCAAGAGGAAGATCTTATGACGTTTCAAAGCAAGCTACCCAGATATGGGTCGAGGTACAGGTATCCTCAGGCAGAGCTAACAGATGCATTAGCGGTGCCTTGGAGGTTCAATCTAATTTATTTTTTCCGGCCGTTACCACTACTTCCTAGTGTAGTGGCTCGAATCAAGCAGGCGTCAGTGATACTCATTGCTCTGTCTTGGCCGCGAAGGATATGGTTTGCGGATTTAGTGGGGATGTCATCATCTCCTCCGTGGAAGTTACCTTGTCGCAGGGATCTGCTGACCAAGGTCTCTTTGTTCATCAATGTCTAGTTTCTCTGAGGCTTACTGCGTGGTGATTGAACGATTAGTCCTAGCCAAGGAAGGGTTTTCTAAGAGAGTTATTTTTACTCTCATTCAAGCTCTTAAGCTGGTTGTTCGTCGCATCTATCATAAGATGTGGAGGACCTACTTATTCTGTTTTCCAGGATGAACTGGAGAAGGGCTTTTCTGCAAGTCCCCTGAAGGGACAGATTTCGGCCCTGTCTATGTTACTGCACAAGAGGGTCGCTGAGCTTCCAGATGTGCAGTCATTTGTTAAGGCTAGGATCAGGCCTGTGTTTAGATCTAATGCTCCTCCTTGGAGTTTAAATCTTGTTCTTAAAGTGTTGCAATGGGCTCCGTTGGAGCCTATGCATGAAGTAGACATTAAATTGTTGTCTTGGAAGGTTCCTTTTCTACTGGCTATTGCTTCTGCGCACAGAGTATCTGTGATTGCTGCCTTGCAATGCTTCCCTCCTTATCTGGTTTTCCATGCTGATAAGGCTGTTCTACAAACCAAGTTAGGTTTTCTTCCTAAGGTTGTGTCAATTGGCAACTTCAATCAAGAGATTGTGGTTCCTTTCTTATGTCCTAATACTTCTTCGTCGAAGGAACATTTACAACGTAATTCTGGATGTGGTTTGTGACTTGAAGTTCTATCTTCAGGCCACAAAGGAATTTAGACAAACTTCTTTCTCTGTTTGTTCTCCTTTCCGGGAAGCATAGGGGTCAAGGGGCCTCTTCGACTTCCTTTTTGGCTAAGGAGTGTCATCTGTTTAGCATAAAGCCAGCAGGACATAAGCCTCCTCTGAGGATTACGGCTCATTCTACGAGAGCAGTGGTTTTCTCTTGGGCCTTTAAAAATGAGGCCTCTATGGATCAGATCTGTAAGGTGGCTACCTGGTCCTCCTTACATACTTTTTCCAAATTTTTACAAGTTTGATGTTTTTGCTTCTGCTGAAGCAGCCTTCGGGAGAGAGGTTTTGCAGGCTGTGGTGCCCTCAGATTAGGGTCCGCCTCTCTTTTTTCCTTCCCGTTAGTATTCTGTGTACTCTAGAGCTTGGGTATATGTTTCCCACAAGTAAGGAATCCAGCTCTGGACTCTTCCCATATTAAGAAGGAAAACATAAATTGTGCTTACCAGATAGTTTCCTTTCCTTCTGTATGTGAAGAGTCCACAGCTCCCGCCCGTGTTCTCTAATGGACGGCCCTAAATTTAAATGTATTCTTTTGGCACCTTTTTCACCCTGATATTTCTCCTATTGTTCCTCTTTCCCTCGGCAGAATGACTGGGGTTATGAGGAAGTGGGAGAGGTATTTAAGCCTTTGGCTGGGGTGTCTTTGCCTCCTCCTGGTGGCCAGGTTCAGTATTTCCCACAAGTAAGGAATGCAGCTGTGGACTCTTCCCATACAGAAGGAAAGGAAAGGGAATTATCAGGTAATCATAATTTAAGTTTTTCACTACTTTATCAGGTTTGGTTATCTTTTTATTAGGCATTCCAGATGGGACTGCTAATACAGAAAAGTGTGATGCTGGGGTTTACTGTGAATGTTGAATTTACCAATATCTGCCTTGCAGGTATGTGTTATTGAACATGGGTCTTTTAATTGGGGTTTTGAGACGCATGCTAAGCAGTTTCCACACAAGATACTAACATCTAACAAGTATGGTAGGCAACCTGTAGTGGGGGAGATAAATGGGTGACTGTATGGGTTAAGTACTATATATTAAATTGTTTTTTGAGGTTAATGTCCCATGTGGAATGATGCAGGAAAAATAATTATTCAGGGTATCGGCAGATTGTTGTGTTGGGAGATAGGGCTGCTCCGTAAATACTTAAATAAATAGTTCTATAAGTGTATTGCCAGTTGATTCAGTGCACTCTTAGCCCTTTTCCTCTTTTTCTTTCTTCTTTCTTTTTTCTTTCTCGTCTATCCCCCTTTTACTCCAGTGTCTATCTCCCCACTATCCTATTCCACTTCCTGCTCTTATAATTAATCCTTGAGGATGGCCGTTAGTGTGGCTGATGCTGTTTATTTACTGTGCCATATTGGGCCTATGACGTTTGCCGTGTGCTCAAGTTTTCCCCCCAACTATGGTTGGTAGGGTTGCCTGACCATATTTATGAGACTCACAAGTAAGTGTATGTGGGAGTTGGGTGTTCAGGTGTTGTGGCCCCAATGCTGATTGCTATGGTTATATGGCTGAATGTCACTGTTGGGTATTCCAGGGAGTGGCTTACTGGTATAGGTGGTTTCCGGCCTCTGCATTTCCGAGGGGAACAGCCATCTCTCAGTCCTGGAGCCGTACTTCTCCTGTGTATCCGTGAGTGGTGGTTATATTTAGGGTGCAAACACTTCGTACCAGCCACGATTGCAGTCCCTGCTGGATTTATGGAGTTCGTCCATGACTACTCTTTGTGGGGTTATTAGCACTCAAGGTGATGTTATGCGTTGTCCATCAAGTTCGAAGTGCAATCTTCAATGAAAAGGTAGGACAGCTTTTCTCCTCCACTTCCCTTCCGTGGGTATTAACTTTAGGGGTTATAACATGCCGGTTTTACTGGTTTGAATGCTGCGTGGGCATGGATCTTGTCTAGTGTGCCACCATCAGCCTGCATGGCCAAACTCCGCCCCCCAGAATAAGGCTGTTTTACGGACATCATTTAATTTTTTGCCTACGGTTGTTTCTTTAGAGAGATTGTGTCATAATCCAAAGAATGCTTCTGAGAGATCTTTGCATTATTTGGATGTTGTTAGGTCATTGAAATATTACATTGATGCTACTAAGGATTTTAGACAAATTTCCAGTTTGTTCATTCTTTTTTTTTTTCTGGTCCAAGGAAGGGTCAGAATTCTTCTGCTGTTTCTTTAGCCTCTTGGTTAAACATTTTGATTCACAAAGATTATTTGTAGGCAGGTCAGCCTCCACCGCAGCAAATTACTGCTCATTCTACTAGGTCAGTTGCCACTTCTTGGGCTTTCAAGAATGAGGTTTCAGTTGATCAAGTTTGCAAGGCTGCTACTTTGTCTTCTTTGCATGCTTTTACTAAATTCTACCATTTTTATGTTTTTTCTTCTTCTGAAGCAGCCTTTAGTAGAAAGGTTTTTCAGGCAGTTGTCTGTTTGATTTTCTTTCCTAAGACATGGAGAGACCACAATGTCATTCCGATTACTAGAGGGATATTCAACTCCTGGCCAGCAGGAGGGCGGCAAAGAGCACCCCAGAAAAGCTATTAAAGGGACACTGAACCTAAATGTTTTCTTTCATGATTCAGATAGAGCACTTTTAAGCAACTTTCTAATTTACTCCTATTATCATTTTTTCTTCATTCTCTTGGTATCTTTAGTTGAAAACGCAGGAATGTAAGCTTACAAGTTGGCCCATCATTGGTTCAGCACCTGGGTAGCGCTTGCTGATTGGTGGGTAAATGTAGCGCTACCCAGGATGCTGAATCAAAAATGGTCCGGCTCGTAAAAGTTGCTTAAAAAGTTGCTTTAAATTGTATTCTCTATCTGAATCATGAAAGAAAACATTTAGGTTCAGTATCCCTTTAAGTGTAACTTCACTTACCCTTAACCCCCAGTCATTCTCTTTGCATCTGTCAATAGAGGATGTGCAAAGTTGGTGTCTGAAGATTTTTAATCCTTTTATGGGTACTTTTCCCTGCAAGCAAGGATTGGGGCTTAGCTGTGTCCACGTCAATCTCTTCAGTAAGAGTAGTGGTGGCTTTTAAGCAGTTAAAAGGTGTTGAGGTAGTCCTTGCTTTTATTTTAACACTTTTTAAAAAAAAAAGACAGAGTTGGTTACTCTGTTCTTTATTTTTCTACAGGTCCATGACAGGGAGTAAAATACCTGCCACACCTAAGGAGCAGCATCTTTCCTGCAGGATCTAAGATAAGTGCCTTTGCCTTCTAGGTACTGAAGGACAACAGCACTTAAGAGGTTAATCCTCTTATGGATCCATTTCTGGGACAAATTATACTTTTCTAGTTTAAGGATACAATTTTGGGGACAGATTGACATTGTGTGTTTAACATGAGACATAATGTTCACAGTTTGAGAGGAATTTCACTTGGCTGAGGAGTTTACTTTATTGTTGGGGAACATTTTGTTACTTGAGAATTTGTGCAGAGATTTTGCTTAGCGGTTTTTATTTATAAGTACTTCTCTGTTTATTGGCTTCAGTGGCACATGTTTTATGATGTTACTGGACATGCGGGGACAGTTTTCTAGAGAGTTTGTTTAACGGTCGTTATTAAGCCATTTTCTCTCTATTGCGCGTGTTTTCAGTGGCACAGTGTATTTCTTCCCTGCTCATGTGACGCTGGCACTTCCACTATTCCGGAACAGAGCGCAGTGAGTTTGTGGTGTGTAGGAGTGCCTCGCATCTAGAGTTTGTGTCGGATCCTTGATCACAGCTAAGCATATTGTTAGAGGATCAGTGTAATCATCAAGTCAGCCTTTCTAATTATGTCTGTGGACAAGTGCTTACTATGTTTAGAGGCTTGAATTGTCCTGCCAATGCAATTTTGTTCCTCATGCTTATCAAAAACTTTAAAATGTAAAGATAAATTACTCCCTTCTGAGCCAAGTAGCTCTCAGGACGATGTTGTGCTTGACATGCCTCAGCTTTCTCCTCAAACGTCCCAAGCATTAACTGTGTCTCATTCTGTGCCTTCTGTGTCTCCTCACCTCCTGGGGGTGTTTATTTACCTGGGGATTTTGCCACTCAGATTACCTCTGCAGTAACAACGGCTTTGTCAGCTTTCCCTTCTTCGGGTAAGCGTAAAAGAAAATCTAAACATTTGATCGCTAGTAAGGTTTCTGACCCCTCTAAATGTGCGTTGGTCAACCTTTCTCAATTGTCTGATAAGGAAAATACTTCAGTGGCTTCTGAAGGTGAGATATCAGACTCAGACTCCTTGGCGGTAAAATCTTCTGAATCGGAAGGGGTTAATTTTATATTTAAACTTGAACATCTTCGGTTACTACTGAAAGAGGTTCTAGCTACTTTAGACGACTGAACCTTTGGTTGCTGTCAACCCCACAAAGTCTTCTAAATTAGATAGTTTGATTCCCCATCTTCTGAGGAGGTTTTTCCTGTCCATAGGAAGATGTCTGAAATTAATGCTCAGGAATGTGATAAGCCAGGGATCCCTTTTTCCCCTTCCCCTGTTTTTAAGAAGATGTTTCCTGTTGCCAACTCTATTTGTGACTCATGGCGCACTGTTCTTGAGGTAGAAGGAGCTATTTACCTACTCTGGCTAAGAGAACTACCATTTCTATAGAGGATAGTTGTTTTTTGTAATGACCCAATGGATAAGAAGCTAGAGGCTTACTTTAAAAAGATGTACATCCATCAGGGGCTAGAGTGGCAACCTGCAGCGAGTATTGCCACGGTTGTAGGAGCAGCATCTTATTGGTGCGATGCCTTGTCTGATCTTATTACAGAGGAAACTACAGTGGAGGAGATCTAAGATAGGATCAAAGCTCTTAAATTGGCCAATACCTTCTGTGATGCCAACATGCAGATAATTCGTCTGGGAGCTAAAATGTCTAGCTTCACGGTTCTAGCCTGCAGGTCTCTGTGGTTAAAATCTTGGTTGGCCGATGTCTCTTCTAAGGCCAAGCTTTTGGTTTTACCTTATAAGGGGGGAGACTCTGTTTGGATCTGGCGGAGATCATTTCAGAGATTACAGGTGGAAAAGGATCTTTCCTACCTCAGGACAAGAAGAATAGACCTAGGGGTCGTCAGACTTCTAATTTTCGTTCCTCTTGTAACTTTAAGGGACAAACGTCATCCTCTTCAAAACCAGATCAATCCAGATCCACTTGGAAATCCAGCCAGCCCTGGAATAAGGGAAAACAAAACAAGAAGACTTCTGCTGACTCTAAATCAGCATGAAGGTTCCGCCCCCGATTCCAGTGTGGATCATGTGTGGGACAGGCTTTCTCTTTTTTGTCAAGCTTGGATACGCAATGTCCCCGATACTTGGGCGGTGGACATAGTATTCCAGGGTTACAGAATGGGATTCAAGTCTTGCCCTCCAAGGGGCAGATATCTCCTATCAAGACTATCCTCAAACCAAATAAAGGAGAAGTCCTTCTTAAACTGTGTGAAGGACTTATATTCCCTGTTAGTTTTTGTCCCGATCCCTCTAAGAGAAGAGGGTTTAGGATTCTATTCAAATCTATTTGTGGTTCCCAAAAAAAAGGGAACTTTTTGGCCCATTCTAGAAATTTCTCAACATATTCCTCAGGGTTCCGTCCTTCAAGATGGAAACTATTCGTTCCATTCTTCCTTTGGTTCAGGAAGGTTAGTTTATGACGACCGTAGACCTGATGGACGCATACCTTCATGTCTCCATTCACAGAGAACACCATCAGTATCTGGGGTTTGCCTTTTTGGACAAGCACTTCCAATTTGTTGCTCTTCCTTTTGGTCTGGCCACGGCTCCCAGAATATTCACAAAGGGTCTGGGGGCACTATTGGCAGTGATCAGGTCCCAGGGAATTGCTGTGGCGCCTTATCTAGATGACATCTTGGTTCAGGCGTCATCTTTTCAACTAGCCCAATCTCATACAGAGATGATGATGTATTTTTTTTTTCTACCTTCCCACGGGTGGAAGGTGAATTTGGAAAAAAGTTTTCTAATTCCATCTACCAAGGTGTGTTTCCTAGGGACTATAATAGATTCCCTGTCCATGAAGATTTTCCTGACGGAGGTCAGAAAAAACTAAATTCTTGCTTCCCGCCTTTCTCTCAAGTCTGCCTTTCGTCCATCTGTGGCTCAATGCATGGAGGTGATTGGTCTGATGGTGGCGTCCATGGACATCGTCCCTTTTGCTCAGTTCCATCTTCGACCGCTGCAACTTTGTATACTCCGTCAATGGAACGGAGACCATTCGTATAGATCACAGAGGATAAATCTGGACCCTCTAACAAGAGACTCTCTCGTGGTGGGTGTCACAGGAACATCTGTCTCTGGGCACTTGCTTTCTGAGACCTTCCTGGGAAATTGTGTGGGGAGCGGTTTGGGGTCTTTTAAAAGCTCAGGGCCTGTGGTCTCGGGAAGAGTCCTCTCTTCCCATAAACATCTTGGAGTTGAGAGCTATCTTCAATGCCCTATCAACGTGGTCTCAACTGTCTTTAGTCCGGTTTATCAGATTCTAGTCGGACAACATCACCTCAGTGGCTTACATCAACCACCAGGGAGGGACTTTAAGTTCCTTAGCCATGAAGGCGGTGACTCGCATTCTACAGTGGACGGAAGCCCACGATTGTCTTCTATCTGCTATCCACTTTCCAGGAGTGGACAACTGGGAGGCGGATTTTTTGAGTAGACAGACTTTTCATCCTGGGGAGTGGGCTCTACATCCGGAAGTGTTCTCTCAGATAACCCTCAGGTGGGGGGCTTCCAGAGTTCAATCTGATGGTGTCCCGCCAAAACACCAAGATTCTAAAGTACAGTTCAAGGTCAAGAGATCCTCAGGCTGTTCTGATAGATGCTCTTGCGGTTCCTTGGAGGTTTTCTCTGGCATATCTGTTTCCTCCGTTTGCACTCCTTCCACGAGTCATTGCTCGTATCAAACAGGAGAGAGCATCAGTGATCCTAATAGCTCCTGCATGGCCTCGCAGAATCCGTTTCGCAGATCTGGTAAGGATGTCATCTCTACCTCCTTAGAGGTTACCTCAGAGGAAGGACCTTCTACTTCAGGGTCATTTCCTCCATCCAAACCTAGATTCTCTGAAGCTGACTGCTTGGAAATCGCCTAATTCTGTCTTTGCATGTTTTTTTTTATGCGGTTATTTAAACTATGATTCAGGCTCGAAAACCGGTTGCTTGCAAGATTTACCATAAGAAATGGCGTAAATATCTATATTGGTGCAAATCTAAGGGGTTCTCCTGGAGCAGGGTGAGGATTCCTTGGATTTTGTCTTTTCTTCAGGATGGTCTGGAGAAGGGCTTGTTGGTCAGTACCCTAAAGGGTCAGATTTCTGCATTATCTATCCTTTTGAACAAACGTCTGGCAGACTTACCAGATGTTCAAGCCTTTGTACAGGCCCTGGTTAGAATCAGGCCCGTGTTTAAACCCGTAGCTTCTCATGGAGCCTTAATTTAGTTATTAGAGTTTTACAACAGGCTCCGTTTGAGCCGAGGCATGTTGTTGATATAAAATTGTTATCCTGGGAGGTTTTGTTTTTTGTTGCTATTTCTTCCGCTAACAGAGTGTCTGAGCTTTCTGCTCTGCAGTGTGATTCTCCGTACCTTATTTTTCATGCTGATAAGGCGGTCCTTCGTACTAAAGTGGGATTTCTCCCTAAGATGGTATCGGATCGAAACATTATTCAGGAAATTGTTGTTCCTTCTTTTTATCCTAATCCTTCTTCTCAAAAGGAACGTCTTTTGGATAACTTGGATATTGTGCAGGCTCTCAAATTTTACTTACAAGCTACTAAGGATTTTCGACAATCTTCTGCCCTGTTTGTTGTCTTTTCTGGAAAGCGTGTACTTCTCTGTCTCTCTGGTTGAGAAGTTTGATTTGTTTGGCTTATGAGACTGCTGGACAGCAGCCTCCTGGGAGAATTACGGCTTGTTCCACTACGGCTGTCTCCTCTTCTTGGGCTTTCAATAATGAAGCTTCTGTGGAACAGATTTGCAAGGTGGCAACATGGTCCTCTCTGCATACTTTTTACATATTCTACAATTTTGATACTTTTGCCTCGGCTTGCTCTTCAAGCGGTGGTGCCTTCTGTTTAGATTCTCCTGCCTTGTTCTCCCTCCCTGTTCATTCTGTGTCCTCTAACTTGGGTATTGGTTCCCTCTAGTAATTGGAATGACTGTTTACTCCATGTCAAATTTATGCTTACCTGAAAAAAATGCCTTTTTTTATTTATAATTTGGCAGATTTTTTGAGTAAACCTCAGGCACCTTTTTTCACCCTTGTGTTTTCTTCCTTTTTCATTTCCTTCGGCTGAATGACTGAGGGGTTATGGGTAAGGGAAGTTACACTTAACAGCTTTGCTGGGGTGCTCTTTGCCTCCTCCTGCTGGCCAGGAGTTGAATATCCCTCTAGTAATTAGAACAACGTCGTGGACTCTCCATGTCCGGAAAGAAAGAAATTTATCAGGTAAGCATAAATTTGTTTTTTTGCCTTTTTTCTTATTTTAAGTGCATTTAAAAAAATATATATTGGGGTTGTGGACTTATTTTCTCAGTGAAAAAAAAATGTTTTTAGATCCCTAGCTTTGTTATTACCTGTGGACTCCACAGCTTGGGTATTAGTTCCCAAGAGTAAAGGATTGTGGACTCTTACCACCTGTATGAAAGAAAACATAATTTACGCTTTCCTGATAAAATATGTTTGTTTTTGTTTTGTTTGGTTTTTTTTTTTGGGGGGGGGGGGTTCTTCTTCAGCACATCTTTTTCCCTGCTCCTTTTATGGCTCTTATTCCTTTTTGTTACCTCACTTGCTTGGCTATACGGTAGACTGAGGTATGTGGTAGGGGTTTTATAGAGCTCTTGGGGTTTGGGATTCTTTGCCTCCTCATAGTGGTAGAGAAGAGTAATTCCCAAGAGTAACTAATTATGGACTCTCATCACCATGAGAGAAATTAATTTAGCAGGTAAGCATAAATTATGTTTCTTTCATGTAATTAGCAAGAGTCCATGAGCTAGTGACGTATGGGATATACATTCCTACCAGGAGGGGCAAAGTTTCCCAAACCTCAAAATGCCTATAAATACACCCCTCACCACACCCACAATTCAGTTTTACAAACTTTGCCTCCGATGGAGGTGGTGAAGTAAGTTTGTGCTAGATTCTACGTTGATATGCGCTCCGCAGCAAGTTGGAGCCCGGTTTTCCTCTCAGCGTGCAGTGAATGTCAGAGGGATGTGAGGAGAGTGTTGCCTATTTGAATGCAGTGATCTCCTTCTACGGGGTCTATTTCATAGGTTCTCTGTTATCGGTCGTAGAGATTCATCTCTTACCTCCCTTTTCAGATCGACGATATACTCTCATATATACCATTACCTCTACTGATTCTCGTTTCAGTACTGGTTTGGCTTTCTACAAACATGTAGATGAGTGTCCTGGGGTAAGTAAATCTTATTTTCTGTGACACTCTAAGCTATGGTTGGGCACTTTGTTTATAAAGTTCTAAATATATGTATTCAAACATTTATTTGCCTTGACTCAGAATGTTCAACTTTCCTAATTTTTCAGACAGTCAGTTTCATATTTGGGATTATGCATTTGAATTATTCATTTTTTCTTACCTTCAAAAATTTGACTCTTTTTTCCCTGTGGGCTGTTAGGCTCGCGGGGGCTGAAAATGCTTCATTTTATTGCGTCATTTTTGGCGCGGACTTTTTTGGCGCAAAAATTCTTTTCCGTTTCCGGCGTCATACGTGTCGCCGGAAGTTGCGTCATTTTTTGACGTTATTTTGCGCCAAAAATGTCGGCGTTCCGGATGTGGCGTCATTTTTGGCGCCAAAAGCATTTAGGCGCCAAATAATGTGGATTTGGCGCTAAAAAATATGGGCGTCGCTTTTGTCTCCACATTATTTAAGTCTCATTTTTCATTGCTTCTGGTTGCTAGAAGCTTGTTCTTTGGCATTTTTTCCCATTCCTGAAACTGTCATATAAGGAATTTGATCTATTTTGCTTTATATGTTGTTTTTTCTCTTACATATTGCAAGATGTCTCACGTTGCATCTGAGTCAGAAGATACTACAGGAAAATCGCTGTCTAGTGCTGGATCTACCAAAGCTAAGTGTATCTGCTGTAATCTTTTGGTAGCTATTCCTCCGGCTGTTGTTTGTATTAATTGTCATGACAAACTTGTTAATGCAGATAATATTTCCTTTAGTAATGTACCATTGTCTGTTGCAGTTCCTTCAACATCTAAGGTGCAGAATGTTCCTGATAACATAAGAGATTTTGTTTCTGAATCCATCAAGAAGGCTATGTCTGTTATTTCTCCTTCTAGTAAACGTAAAAAATCTTTTAAAACTTCTCTCCCTACAGATGAATTTTTAAATGAACATCATCATTCTGATTCTGATGACTCTTCTGGTTCAGAGGATTCTGTTTCAGAGATTGATGCTGATAAATCCTCATATTTATTTAAAATGGAATTTATTCGTTCTTTACTTAAAGAAGTATTAATTGCTTTAGAAATAGAGGATTCTGGTCCTCTTGATACTAATTCTAAACGTTTAGATAAGGTATTTAAATCTCCTGTGGTTATTCCAGAAGTTTTTCCTGTTCCTAATGCTATTTCTGCAGTAATTTCCAAGAATGGGATAAATTGGGTAATTCATTTACTCCTTCTAAACGTTTTTAAGCAATTATATCCTGTACCGTCTGACAGGTTAGAATTTTGGGACAAAATCCCTAACGTTGATGGGGCTATTTCTACCCTTGCTAAACGTACTACCATTCCTACGTCAGATGGTACTTCGTTTAAAGATCCTTTAGATAGGAAAATTGAATCCTTTCTAAGAAAAGCTTATCTGTGTTCAGGTAATCTTCTTAGGCCTGCTATATCATTAGCTGATGTTGCTGCAGCTTCAACTTTTTGGTTGGAAACTTTAGCGCAACAAGTAGCAAATCATGATTCTCATGATATTATTATTCTTCTTCAGCATGCTAATAATTTTATTTGTGATGCCATTTTTGATATTATTAGAGTTTATGTCAGGTTTATGTCTCTAGCTATTTTAGCTAGAAGAGCTTTATGGCTTAAGACTTGGAATGCTGATATGGCTTCTAAATCAACTCTACTTTCCATTTCTTTCCAGGGTAACAAATTATTTGGTTCCCAGTTGGATTCTATTATCTCAACTGTTACTGGTGGGAAAGGAACTTTTTTACCACAGGATAAAAAATCTAAAGGTAAAAACAGGGCTAATAATCGTTTTCGTTCCTTTCGTTTCAACAAAGAACAAAAGCCTGATCCTTCGTCCTCAGGAGCAGTTTCAGTTTGGAAACCATCTCCAGTCTGGAATAAATCCAAGCCTGCTAGAAAGGCAAAGCCTGCTTCTAAGTCCACATGAAGGTGCGGCCCTCATTCCAGCTCAGCTGGTAGGGGGCAGGTTACGTTTTTTCAAAGAAATTTGGATCAATTCTGTTCACAATCTTTGGATTCAGAACATTGTTTCAGAAGGGTACAGAATTGGTTTCAAGATGAGACCTCCTGCAAAGAGATTTTTTCTTTCCCGTGTCCCGGTAAATCCAGTGAAAGCTCAAGCATTTCTGAATTGTGTTTCAGATCTAGAGTTGGCTGGAGTAATTATGCCAGTTCCAGTTCCGGAACAGGGGATGGGGTTTTATTCAAATCTCTTCATTGTACCAAAGAAGGAGAATTCCTTCAGACCAGTTCTGGATCTAAAAATATTGAATCATTATGTAAGGATACCAACGTTCAAGATGGTAACTGTAAGGACTATCTTGCCTTTTGTTCAGCAAGGGAATTATATGTCCACAATAGATTTACAGGATGCATATCTGCATATTCCGATTCATCCAGATCACTATCAGTTCCTGAGATTCTCTTTTCTGGACAAGCATTACCAGTTTGTGGCTCTACCGTTTGGCCTAGCTACAGCTCCAAGAATTTTTTCAAAGGTTCTCGGTGCCCTTCTGTCTGTAATCAGAGAACAGGGTATTGTGGTATTTCCTTATTTGGACGATATCTTGGTACTTGCTCAGTCTTTACATTTAGCAGAATCTCATACGAATCAACTTGTGTTGTTTCTTCAAGATCATGGTTGGAGGATCAATTTACCAAAAAGTTCTTTGATTCCTCAGACAAGGGTAACCTTTCTGGGTTTCCAGATAGATTCAGTGTCCATGACTCTGTCTTTAACAGACAAGAGACGTCTAAAATTGATTGCAGCTTGTCGAAACCTTCAGTCACAATCATTCCCTTCGGTAGCCTTATGCATGGAAATTCTAGGTCTTATGACTGCTGCATCGGACGCGATCCCCTTTGCTCGTTTTCACATGCGACCTCTTCAGCTCTGTATGCTGAATCAATGGTGCAAGGATTACACAAAGATATCTCAATTAATATCTTTAAAACCGATTGTTCGACACTCTCTAACGTGGTGGACAGATCACCATCGTTTAATTCAGGGGGCTTCTTTTGTGCTTCCGACCTGGACTGTAATTTCAACAGATGCAAGTCTCACAGGTTGGGGAGCTGTGTGGGGATCTCTGACGGCACAAGGAGTTTGGGAATCTCAGGAGGTGAGATTACCGATCAATATTTTGGAACTCCGTGCAATTTTCAGAGCTCTTCAGTTTTGGCCTCTTCTGAAGAGAGAATCGTTCATTTGTTTTCAGACAGACAATGTCACAACTGTGGCATACATCAATCATCAAGGAGGGACTCACAGTCCTCTGGCTATGAAAGAAGTATCTCGAATTTTGGTTTGGGCGGAATCCAGCTCCTGTCTAATCTCTGCGGTTCATATCCCAGGTATAGACAATTGGGAAGCGGATTATCTCAGTCGCCAAACGTTGCATCCGGGCGAATGGTCTCTTCACCCAGAGATATTTCTTCAAATTGTTCAAATGTGGGAACTTCCAGAAATAGATCTGATGGCGTCTCATCTAAACAAGAGACTTCCCAGGTATCTGTCCAGATCCCGGGATCCTCAGGTGGAGGCAGTGGATGCATTATCACTTCCTTGGAAGTATCATCCTGCTTATATCTTTCCGCCTCTAGTTCTTCTTCCAAGAGTAATCTCCAAGATTCTGAAGGAATGCTCGTTTGTTCTGCTGGTAGCTCCGGCATGGCCTCACAGGTTTTGGTATGCGGATCTTGTCCGGATGGCCTCTTGCCAACCGTGGACTCTTCCGTTAAGACCAGACCTTCTGTCTCAAGGTCCTTTTTTTCCATCAGGATCTTAAATCCTTAAATTTAAAGGTGTGGAGATTGAACGCTTGATTCTTGGTCAAAGAGGTTTCTCTGACTCTGTGATTAATACTATGTTACAGGCTCGTAAATCTGTATCTAGAGAGATATATTATAGAGTCTGGAAGATTTCTTGGTGTCTTTCTCATTATTTTTCTTGGCATTCTTTTAGAATACCGAGAATATTACAGTTTCTTCAGGATGGTTTAGATAAGGGTTTGTCTGCAAGTTCCTTGAAAGGACAAATCTCTGCTCTTTCTGTTCTTTTTCACAGAAAGATTGCTATTCTTTCTGATATTCATTGTTTTGTACAAGCTTTGGTTCGTATAAAACCTGTCATTAAGTCAATTTCTCCTCCTTGGAGTTTGAATTTGGTTCTGGGGGCTCTTCAAGCTCCTCCATTTGAACCTATGCATTCATTGGACATTAAATTACTTTCTTGGAAAGTTTTGTTCCTTTTGGCCATCTCTTCTGCCAGAAGAGTTTCTGAGTTATCTGCTCTTTCTTGTGCGTCTCCTTTTCTGATTTTTCATCAGGATAAGGCGGTGTTGCGAATTTCTTTTGAATTTTTACCTTAAGTTGTGAATTCCAACAACATTAGTAGAGAAATTGTGGTTCCTTCATTATGTCCTAATCCTAAGAATTCTAAGGAGAAATCGTTGCATTCTTTGGATGTTGTTAGAGCTTTGAAATATTATGTTGAAGCTACTAAATCTTTCCGAAAGAATTCTAGTCTATTTGTCATCTTTTCCGGTTCTAGAAAAGGCCAGAAAGCTTCTGCCATTTCTTTGGCATCTTGGTTGAAATCTTTAATTCATCTTGCCTATGTTGAGTCGGGTAAAACTCCGCCTCAAAGGATTACAGCTCATTCTACTAGGTCAGTTTCTACTTCCTGGGCGTTTAGGAATGAAGCTTCGGTTGATCAGATTTGCAAAGCAGCAACTTGGTCCTCTTTGCATACTTTTACTAAATTCTACCATTTTGATGTATTTTCTTCTTCTGAAGCAGTTTTTGGTAGAAAAGTACTTCAGGCAGCGGTTTCAGTTTGAATCTTCTGCTTATGTTTTTCATTAAACTTTATTTTGGGTGTGGATTATTTTCAGCAGGAATTGGCTGTCTTTATTTTATCCCTCCCTCTCTAGTGACTCTTGTGTGGAAAGATCCACATCTTGGGTAATCATTATCCCATACGTCACTAGCTCATGGACTCTTGCTAATTACATGAAAGAAAACATAATTTATGTAAGAACGTACCTGATAAATTCATTTCTTTCATATTAGCAAGAGTCCATGAGGCCCGCCCTTTTTTGTGGTGGTTATGATTTTTTTGTATAAAGCACAATTATTCCAATTCCTTATTTTATATGCTTTCGCACTTTTTTATCACCCCACTTCTTGGCTATTCGTTAAACTGAATTGTGGGTGTGGTGAGGGGTGTATTTATAGGCATTTTGAGGTTTGGGAAACTTTGCCCCTCCTGGTAGGAATGTATATCCCATACGTCACTAGCTCATGGACTCTTGCTAATATGAAAGAAATGAATTTATCAGGTAAGTTCTTACATAAATTATGTTTTTTTTATGGGGCTCTGACATCCATTTGAGTACTTTTTTAATAGTCACTAAAGTTGGACACTAAAATGCGACGTATGGCTTAGATTTCTTTACAAGAACTACAGGATTGTATATGTCCTCAGAAGCACCAGCGTCTAGTTTTTCTGACACTTTTTTATAATCATGATGAGGTAGTGTTTGTTTTTAATTAAATGACAACAACAAAAAAAACATAATTTATGTAAGAACTTACCTGATAAATTAATTTCTTTCATATTGGCAAGAGTCCATGAGCTAGTGACGTATGGGATATACAATCCTACCAGGAGGGGCAAAGTTTCCCAAACCTCAAAATGCCTATAAATACACCCCCTCACCACACCCACAATTCAGTTTAATGAATAGCCAAGTAGTGGGTTGATAAAGAAAGGAGTAAAAAGCATCAACAAAGGAATTTAGAATAATTGTGCTTTATACAAAAATTCATAACCACCATAAAAAGGGTGGGTCTTATGGACTCTTGCCAATATGAAAGAAATGAATTTATCAGGTAAGTTCTTACATAAATTATGTTTTCTTTCATGTAATTGGCAAGAGTCCATGAGCTAGTGACGTATGGGATAGTAATACCCAATATGTGGAACTCCACAGAAGAGTCACTAGAGAGGGAGGAATAAAATAACAGCCATTTTCGGCTGAAAATAATTAATCCACAACCCAAATTATAAGTTTATTTTCATAATGAAAAGAAAAAACTTAAACATAAGCAGAGGAATCAAACTGAAACAGCTGTCTGAAAAACTTTTCTACCAAAAACTGCTTCTGAAGAAGCAAATACATCAAAACGGTAGAATTTAGTAAATGTATGCAAAGAAGACCAAGTTGCTGCTTTGCAAATCTGATCAACTGAAGCTTCATTCTTAAAGCCCACGAAGTGGAGACTGATCTAGTAGAATGAGCTGAAATTATCTGAGGCAGGGCCTGTCCCGACTCCAAATAAGCCTGATGAATCAGAAGCTTTAACCAAGATGCCAAGGAAATGGCAGAAGCATTTTTACCTTTCCTAGAACCAGAAAAGATAACAAATAGACTAGAAGTCTTCCTGAAATCTTTAGTAGCTTCAACATAATATTTCAAAGCTCTTACCACATCCAAAGAATGTAAGGATCTCTCCAAAGGATTTTTAGGATTAGGACACAAAGAAGGGACAACATTTTCTCTATTAATGTTGTTAGAATTCACAACCTTATGTAGAAATTGAAATGAAGTCCGCAAAACTGCCTCATCCTGATGGAAATCAGAAAAGGAGATTCACAGGAAAGAGCAGATAATTCGGAAACTCTTCTAGCAGAAGAGATGGCCAAAAGGAACAACACCTTCCAAGAAAGTAGTTTAATGTCCAAAGAATGCATAGGCTCAAACGGAGGAGCCTGTAAAGCCTTCAAAACCAAATTAAGACTCCAAGGAGGAGAGATTAATTTAATGACAGGCTTGATACAGACCAAAGCCTGTACAAAACAGTGAATACCAGGAAGCTTAGCAATCTTTCTGTTAAATAAAACTGAAAGAGCAGAGATTTGTCCCTTCAAGGAACTTTCAGACAAACCCTTATCCAAACCAACCTGAAGAAACTGTAAAATTCTAGGAATTCTAAAAGAATGCCAGGAGAATTTATTAGACTAACACCATGAAATATAAGTCTTTCAAACTTGATAATAAATCTTCCTAGAAACAGATATACGAGCCTGTAACATAGTATTAATCACTGAGTCAGAGAAACCTCTATGACTAAGCACTAGGCGTTCAATTTCCATGCCTTAAAATTTAATGATTTGAGATCCTGATGGAAAAACGGACCTTGAGACAGAAGGTCTGGCCTTAATGGAAGTGGCTAAGGTTGGCAACTGGACATCCGAACAAGATCTGCATACCAAAACCTGTGAGGCCATGCTGGAGCTACCAGCAACACAAACGATTGTTCCATGATGATCTTGGAAGAAGAACCAGAGGCGGGAAGATATAAGCAGGTTGGTAAAGCCAAGGAACTGCTAATGCATCCACCACTTCCGCCTGAGGATCCCTGGACCTGGACAGGTACCTGGGTAGTTTTTTGTTTTGATGAGAAGCCATCAGATCTATTTATGGACAACCCCACATCTGAACAATCTGAGAAAACACATCTGGATGGAGCAACCACTCCCCCGGATGTAAAGTCTGACGGCTCAGATAATCCGCTTCCCAATTGTCTATACCTGGGATATGAACCGCAGAAATTAGACAGGAGCTGGATTCCGCCCAAACAAGTATCCGAGATACTTCTTTCATAGCTTGGGGACTGTGAGTACCACCCTGATGATTGACATATGCCACAGTTGTGATATTGTCTGTCTGAAAACAAATGAACGGTTCACTCTTCAACAGAGGCCAAACCTGAAGAGCCCTGAAAATAGCACAGAGTTCTAAAATATTGATTGATAACCTCGCCTCTTGAGATTTCCAAACCCCTTGTGCTGTCAGAGATCCCCAGACAGCTCCCCAACCTGAAAGACTTGCATTTGTTGTGATCACAGTCCAGGTTGGACGAACAAAAGTGGCCCCTTGAACTATACGATGGTGATCTAACCACCAAGTCAGAGAGAGTCGAACATTGGGATTTAAGGATATTAATTGTGATATCTTTGTGTAATCCCTGAACCACTGGTTCAGCATACAAAGCTGGAGAGGTCTCATATGAAAACGAGCAAAGGGGATCGCGTCCGATGCTGCTGTCATGAGACCTAAAACTTCCATGCACATAGCTACTGAAGGGAATGATTGAGACAAGGTTCCGACAAGCTGAAACCATTTTTATTCGTCTCTTGTCTGTTAGAGACAGAGTCATGGACACTGAATTTATCTGGAAAACTAAAAAGGTGACCCTTGTCTAAGGAATCAAGGAACTTTTTTGGTAAATTGATCCTCCAACCATGTCTTTGAAGAAACAACACTAGTTGATTTGTGTGAGATTCTGCAGAATGTAAACACCCCGCTTAGCACCAAGATATCGTCCAAATAAGGAAACACCGCAATACCCCGTTCTCTGATTACAGAGAGTAGGGCACCGAGAACCTTTGAAAAGATTCTTGGAGCTGTCGCTAGGCCAAAAGGAAGAGAGACAAATTGGTAATGCTTGTCTAGAAAAGAGAATCTCAGAAACTGATAATGATCTGGATGAATCGGAATATGAAGATATGCATCCTGTAAGTCTCTATTGTGGACATATAATGCTCTTGCTGAACAAACGGCAGAATAGTTCGTATAGTCACCATTTTGAAAGTTGGCACTCTTACATAACGATTCAAAATTTTCAGATCCAGAACTGGCCTGAATGAATTTTCTTTCTTTGGTAAATGAATAGATTTGAATAAAACCCCAGACCCTGTTCCTGAAACGGAACTGGTATGATTACCCCTGAAAACTCCAAGTCTGAAACACCCTTCAGAAAAGCTTGAGCCTTTATTGGATTTGCTGGGATGCGTGAGAGACAAAAACCTTCTCACAGGAGGTCTTACTCTGAATCCTATTTGGTACTCTTGAGAAACAGTACTCTGAATCCATTGAGTTTGGACTGAATCTGCCCAAATGTTTTGGAAGAATCGTAATCTGCCCCCCACCAGCTCAGCTGGAATGAGGGCCGCACCTTCATGCAGACTTGGGGCTGGCTTAAAGGTTTCCAATTGGAACCAGATTCTTTGGGGGACGGATTAGGTTTCTGTTCCTTATTTTGTCAAAAAGAGCGAAAACGATTAGAATCTTTAGATTTACCCTTAGGTCTTTTATCCTGAGGCAAAACACTCCCTTCCCCCCAGTGACAGTTGAAATAATCAAATCCAACTGAGAACCAAATAACTTATTACCTTGGGAAGAAAGAGATAGTAATCTAGACTTAGATACCATGTCAGCATTCCAATATTTGAGCCACAAAGATCTTCTAGCTAAAATAGTTAGACATAGATTTAACATCAATTTTGATGATATCGAAAATGGCATCACAGATAAAATTATTAGCATGTTGAAGCAACCGAACAATGCTAGACAAATCAGGATCCGTTTCCTGTTTCCAACCAAAAAGTTGATGCAGCTGCAACATCAGCCATAGAAATGGCAGGCCTGAGAAGATAACCAGAATATAAATAAGCTTTCCTTAGATAAGATTCAAGTTTCCTATCTAAAGGGTCTTTAAAAGAAGTACTATCTTCCATAGGAATAGTAGTACGTTCAGTAAGAGTAGAAATAGCCCCATTAACTTTGGGGATCTTTTCCCAAAACTCCAAACTAACTGCTGGCAAAGGATACGATTTTTTAAACCTTGAAGAAGGAATAAAAGAACTACCAGGCCTATTCTATTCCTTAGAAATCATATCATAAATAGGATCAGGAACTGAAAAAAACCTCTGGAGTAACCACAGGAGGTTTATAAGCAGAATTTAAACGTTTACTAGTTTTAATATCAAGAGGACTGGTTTCCTAAATATCCAATGTAATCAACACCTCTTTTAACAAGGAACGAATATACTCCATTTTAAATAAATAAGTAGATTTGTCAGTGTCAATATCTGAGGAAGGATCTTCTGAATCAGATAGATCCTCATCAGAGGAGGATAATTCAGTATGTTGTCGGTCATTTGAAATTTCATCAACTTTATGAGAAGTTTTAATAGACCTTTTACATTTATTAGAAGGCGGGATGGCAGACAAAGCCTTCTGAATTGCATCAGCAATAAAATCTTTTATATTCACAGGTATATCATGTACATTAGATGTTGAAGGTACAACAGGCATTGTACCATTACTGATGGACACATTCTCTGCATGTAAAAGCTTATCATGACAACTATTACATACCACAGCTGGAGATATAATCTCCACAAATTTACAACAAATGCACTTAGCTTTGGTAGAACTGTTATCAGGCAGCAGGGTTCCAACAGTGATTTCTGAGACAGGATCAGATTGAGACATCTTGCAAATGTAAGAGAAAAAACAACATATAATGCAAAATTATCAATTTCCTTATATGGCAGTTTCAGGAATAGGAAAAAAATGAAAACAGCATAGCCCTCTGATATAGAAAACGGCAAGAGGCATATAGGAATGGGGTTTTTAAATAATGAAATTATTTGGCGCCAAGTATGATGCACAACGCAACTGAAATTTTTTTGGCGCTAACAACATCCGGAAATGACACGCTCGTGTCATTGAAGACGCAACCTTATGCAAAGAACTTGGCGTCAACTAAGACACCGGAAATGACGAATTTGCGTCATCGGACGTACCTTCGCGCCAAAAAAATTCTCACTCCAAGAATGACGCAATAAACTTTGGCATTTTGCGCCCTCGCAAGCCTAATTTTGCCCACGAAATTTAATGAAAAAAAGCAGTCTATTTGAAAAAAGACTAAACCCAAGGTAGGAAAAATATTTCCTAAATATGTTTTTTCCCAAATATGAAACTGATAGTCTGCAAAAGGAAATATACATAAACCTGACTCATGGCAAATATAAGTACAATACATATATTTAGAACTTTATATAAATGCATAAAGTGCCAAACCATAGCTGAGAGTGTCTTAAGTAATGAAAACATACTTACCGAAAGACACCCATCCACATATAGCAGATAGCCAAACCAGTACTGAAACGGTTATCAGTAGAAGTAATGGAATATGAGAGTATATCGTCGATCTGAATAAGGGAGGTAGGAGATGAATCTCTATGACTGATAACAGAGAACCAATGAAATAGATCTCCCGTGAGGAAAACCATTGCATTCAATAGGTGATACTCCCTTCACATCCCTCTGACATTCACTGTACTCTGAGAGTAATTGGGCTTCAAAATGCTGAGAAGCGCATATCAACGTAGAAATCTTAGCACAAACTTACTTCACCACCTCCATAGGAGGCAAAGTTTGTAAAACTGAATTGTGGGTGTGGTGAGGGGTGTATTTATAGGCATTTTAAGGTTTGGGAAACGTTGCCCCTCCTGGTAGGATTGTATATCCCAAACGTCACCAGCTCATGGACTCTTGTCAATTACATGAAAGAAATACTGTTGGTGTTAGAGAAAATAAATTAAGTTTTGATTAAAGTGTTTGATGTAATATAGTCGACAGGGTCAGCAATAACAATGTTCACAGTCTTTATATAAAGGGACATAAAACACCTTGAGGGTGTAATTATAAAATACTGAATTATATATAATATGTATTTTTCCCCGTTTTCCTGTAATTTCACTTTGTACATTGTGAGTTTTCCAATTCTGAGAACTGGTGCACACTGCAGTCTTCACAAGCCTATCCGTGTCCCTAACTGGCCTCAGCAAAGTTGCCAAAATCCTGCTAGCTAATTTAAGTGTAACATGTACTCCATTAACCATTCAAGATAGTGTCTTCAAAATAAGGCAAGTAGAGTTAGGTGTTTGGTCTTTGAAAAACAATTGCAGCAAATGAGGTGTAAATATATTCCGTAGGTTTTAAAGAGACAGTAAGGTTTAAATTAAACTACCTTGATTGAAATAGAGCATGCCATTTTAAACAATTTTCCAATTTACTTTTATTATTTGTACCATTGTTCTCTTGGTATCCTTTGTTGAAACCCATACCTAGATATGCTCAGGAGCTACAATACCCTGCTAGAAGCTAGCTGCTAATTGGTGGCACATATATGCCTCTTGTCATTGGGTCACCTGATGTGCTCAGCTATCTCCCTATAGTGCATTGCTGTTCTTTTAACAAAGAATCCAAAGATAATGAAGCAAATTTGATAAGAGGTAAATTGGAAACCAGTTTAAACTTGTATGTTCTGTCTGAATAATGAAAGAAAAATCAAGGGTTTTATGTCCCCTTAAATATCTTACGTATCACTATTATTTTCTTTGACAAATTGCTTTGGGTTAACACCTATAATTTTCTGTTAAATGGATATTAGACCCAAAACCCTGACATCCCTATAAACTTCACAGTGATTGGTTGATATGTGCAGGAGCTCATTTATGTCTGTCCCTAATTGGACACAGCAAAGGAAGTAAAATAAATAACTTTCAAAGAGGATTTTCAAGGGATTTGTCGAGGTACAGCAAAACAATGTATATTTTTATAACAAAATGTTTTCACTTTATACAATATTAGCACAGATCTATGTCTATTATTATTTATTTGTATAGTGCTGTAAAATTGCACAGCACTGAGTAAAAAATAGGAGTATGCAAAGACAAATATTTGTGGTAAGATACAAATAAATAACATTCTGATCAAATCAAGTTAGTACAGCAGGAGAAGGTCCCTGCTCCAAAGAGAATACAGTCTACAGGGTAAGGGTGCAGAGACACAATGTTTGAGGTAGCTGGTCACATGGATAGTAGTTGTAGCAGCGATTCAAGGCAGTTCAAGATTTATATTCATCAGAATTAAAAGCAGTTAGAGGAGAGTTGGTATTTCAAAGCAAGCATGAAATACAAGGTTGGAAACAGTTTGATGGAATGGAGTAGAGCCTATGCTTTATGCCTAAAACATTAACTACAGCTTTATAAATACCAGGGGTTTGCAAACCTTTTCTGTAAAGTGCCAGATAGTAAATATTTCCTTCTTAATATAAGGAGAGTCCACAGCATCATTCCTTACTGTTGGGAAATAATGAACCTCGCTACCAGGAAGAGGCAAAGACACCCATTCAAAGGTTTAAATACCTCTCCCACTTCCCCCATCCCCCAGTCATTCTTTGCCTTTCGTCACAGGAGGATGGCAGAGAAGTGTCAGAAGATTTCGGAGTAGTTCCTTAGGGAGGGTATCTGCCTTTTGATATGGGACTGGAGTTTTAAGTAGTCTTGTCAGCCTCTAAGAGCATTGATGATTGAAGTTGGAGTCTGGAGATGCAGGGAGGAGAGTCTTTCTGCGAACCCTTTCAGACTGCCTGCTAACAGCTCCTAGGCAATCGGTGTTGACAAATTTCACTGCCTGCTTGTCTTCTCACTCAAGTCCATGTCAGGAGCGATGCTAAAAGACTTTCACACTTGAGAGGCTGTGTTTCTGTTCCACAGCATGGATTCTAGTAAGATCGTTTACATTTTTTACATGTGTTGAAAACGCTAGACAGGGTCACAGTGTGGCTCCTTTTATCTTAATAGAATGATGGGTTAATATCTCCTGAGGGGATTATTGAACAGTGGGGGTTAATCGAATGTGATGCTTTGATTTTATGCTGCTTTATGTGTGAGATTTTATTGGGCTCATAGGCTGTTTATGTGGCTGGAACGCACAGGTTTTTACTTTCACTTTGAGTGCTGCACAGCTTGTAGCTTGGCGTGCTTTTTCTCGTAGCAGGGGCGGTCCTGCCTTGTGCACCATGTGACCGGGAGTGGTCTCGCTTTCATTTCCTCTTCCCTGACCGAGCTGGCCGTCAGAGAAGACGCTATTTTTCTGTATTGTCTGGGTCTAGGAGGTGGTAAGTGCCCTAGCCATTGGGAGTATAAAGGTGCCGTTTTTGAGAAGTAAATTTTGTTTATTTTCTGTGTCCTGCCTTTATTGGCTTAATCTATGGAGGATTCTTATATATTAGAGGGTACTCCCTCTATTCCAAATAGTAATACCTGTTTATATTGTGAGGAGGCTTTGGTATGCCCGCCCTCTTAGTTATGTTCCACAATTGTTCGGTCAAAGAAAGTTAACCCTTTTAGGACCACTGAGCCGTCCACCTCTGAGGACTCACCGTTCCGTGAGGTGCATACCCTACATTCATCTCCTTCTACACACGCAGCTTACCGTAGCACGCTTAATCCTCCATCTGGAGGGGGCCTTTTACCGACATATTTTACTGCGCAGTTACAAACAGCGGTGTCTGCGGCCCTCAGTGCTTTACTTCTCCCTGCTAAACGTAAGCAAACGGTTAAACATTGCTCTCCTGCCCTGGAGTCATCATGTAATTTATTGGATTTCACTGCTCTCTCTGTTATCCGAGGATGAGTTGCACTCTTAGGCTTCAGAGGATGAACTTTCTGGCATGGAGTCTGCTGCCTCTAAGCATCCTGCTGCGGAGGAACCAGCCTTTAGATTTAAGATTGAACACTTAGGTTTTCTGTCTACATTAGAGGTTCCAGAGGCCAAGCTGCCTGATGAACCTTTGATTCCTAAATTAGACAGAGTTTACGAGGACAGGGTAGTGCCTTTAACTTTTCCTGTGCCTGTAAAGATGGCGAACATTATTAAGAACGAATGGGACAGAATTGGATCTTCATTTTCCCTTTCGTCTTCCTTTTAAAGAATTATTCCTGGTCGCGGACTCTAAATTGGAGTTGTGGGGTTCCGTTCCTAAGGTGGATGTCGCTATCTCCACGCTTGCCAAACGCACTACTATCCTGCTTGAGGATAGTGAGAGCCAATGGAAGCTCGTCTAAAAAAGATGTTTCAACATACGGATATTTGTTTCAACCGTCAGCGGCGGTTGCTGGAGCAGCTACCTACTGGTGCAAATTCTTATCGGATTTAATCACAGTGGAGGATCCCCTCAAAGTTACCCAGGAAAGAATTTAGTCCTTGAGAATTGCTAATTATTTTATCTGTGATGCAAACATGCAGATTATTCGCCTAAATGCTAAGGCTTCTGGCTTTTCAGTTCAGCCCCGTCAGGTGCTCTGGCTGAAGTCGTGGTCTGGGGATATGATTTCTAAGTCCAGACTTCTTTCTCTCCCCTTTAAGGGAAAGATTTTATTTGGTCCAGGCCTGGACTCCATTATCTTCACGGTTACAGGGGGCAAGGGTGCCTTCCCACCTCCTTTAATTCTGATAAATCCCAACGTTAGCAGTCCTCCGCTAAGCCTGAGCAAACCAAGAATACTTGGAAGCCGGCTCAGTCCTGGAATAAGTCCAAGCACAGCAAGAATCCCGCTGAGACTAAATCGTCATGAAGGGGCGGCCCCCGATCCGGCTCTTGATCGTGTAGGGGACAGACTGTCGCTCTTTTCAGACGCTTGGTACAGCGTGCAGGATCCATGGGTCCTGGAGGTCATAGGTTTCAAGTCTCATCCACCCAAGGGCAGATTTCTCCTCTCAATCCTGTCTTCCTGACCAGAAAAGAGGGAAGCTTTTCTGGGGTGCATGCGGGATCTGTCCTCCTTAGGAGTTATTGTCCCGGTGCCTATCGCAGAAAGAGGTTTGTGATACTATTCAAACCTTTTCGTGGTCCCAAAGAAGGAGGGACCTTTCCGCCCGATTCTGGACCTAAAGTGCTTAAACAAATTTCTAAATGTCCCCTCGTTCAAGGTGGAGACGATAAGGTCTATCCTTCCCTTAGTTCAAGAAGGACAGTTCATGACCACTATAGATCTGAAGAATGCTTACCTTCACGTTCCAATCCACAAGGACCACTTCCCGTTCCTACGGTTTGTGTTCCTGGACCAGCACTTCCAGTTCATTGCACTTCCGTTTGGCCTAGCTACTGCTCAAATATTTTTTACGAAGGTTCTAGGGGCTCTTTTAGCCGTTGCCAGAACCTGGGGTATAGCAGTAGCTCCCTACTTGGACGATAATCTGGTACAAGCACCATCTTTTTGTCTTTCAGAAGACCATTCATAATCTCTCCTCTTTTTCGGTCTTATGTATGGAAGGTAAACCTAGAAAAGAGTTCTCTTATACCAAGCACCAGGGTGGAATTCCTGGGTACTATTATAGACTCCATATACATGAGGATATTTCTAACAGACCAGAGATGTTGCAAGCTAGCTTCGGCATGTCTTGTCTTTCAAACCTCCTTAAGGCCCTCTGTGGCTCAGTGTATATAGGTGATTGGTCTCATGGTGTCCAGCATGGATATCATTCCCTTTCCCGGATTCTGTCTCAGACCGTTGCAACTGTGCATGCTGAGGCAGTGGAACGGCGATCATTCGGATATGCCTCAACAGATTTCTCTGGACAACCGGTTGAGAGAATCACTCTCTTGGTGGCTCTGTCCAGATCATCTGTCCCAAGGGACATCCTTCTCAAGACCATCCTGGGAGATTGTGACTACGGACGCAAGTCTGTCAGGATGGGGAGCTGTTTGGGGTGCCAAGAAGGCACAGGGCCTGTGGACTCAGGAGGATTGCTCCCTCCCGATCAACATTCTGGAACTTCGGCCAAATCTTCAATGCTCTGAAGGCTTGGCCCCTTCTGGGTTCGTCCCAGTTTATCAGATTCCATTTAGACAATATAACCTTGGTGGCTTACATCAACCATCAAGGTGGAACGAGAAGCTCCGTAGCAATGAGGGAAGTATCTTGAATTCTGGAGTGGGCGGAGGCCCACAGCTGTAAGCTTTCAGCGATCCACATTCCGGGTGTGGACAACTGGGAAGCGGATTTTCTCAGCAGACAATACTTTCATCCGGGGGAATGGTCTCTCCATCACAAAGTGTTTGCAGAGATATGCAACAGGCGGGGGACGCCGAAGATAGATCTCATGTCGTCCCGTCTCAATACCAAGCTACCCAGATATGGGTCGAGGTCCAGGGGTCCTCAGGTGGAGCTAATAGATGCATTAGCAGTGCCTTGGAGGTTCAGTCTAATTTACCTTTTCCCGCTGTTACCACTCCTTCCTCGTGTAATGGCCCGCATCAAGCAGGAGCAGGCATCAGTGATACTGATTGCTCCATCGTGGTCGCGAAGGATGTGGTTCTTGGATCTGGTGGGGATGTCATCATCTCCTCCGTGGAAGTTAACTTGTCACAGGGATCTGCTGGAACAGGGTCCTTTTGTTCATCAAAATCTAGATTCTCTGAGGCTGACTGCGTGGAGATTGAACGCTTAGTCCTAGCCAAGAGAGGTTTTTCTGAGAGAGTTATTGATACTCTCAATCAAGCTCGAAAACCGGTTACTTGTCGCATTTATCATAAGGTGTGGAGAACCTACTTATTCTGGTATCAAGAGTGTGGATTTTCCTGGCAAAAAATTAAGGTTGCCAGAATCCTATCGTTTCTCCAGGATGAACTGGAGAAGGGCCTTTCTGCCAGTTCCCTGAGGGGACAGATTTTGGCCCAGTCTGTTTTACTGCACAAGAGGCTCGTGGAGCTTCCAGTTGTACAGTCCTTTGTTAAGGCTCTGACTAGGATCAGACCTGTGTTTAGATCTAATGCTTCTCCTTGGAGTCTAAATCTTGTTTTTAAGGTTTTGCAACGGGCTCTGTTTGAGCTTATGCATGAAGTTGACATTAAATTGTTGTACTGGAAGGTTCTTTTTCTACTTGCTATTGCTTCTGTGCGCAGAGTATCTGAGATTGCTGACTTGCAGTGTGAGCCTCCTTATCTGGTGTTCCATTCTGATATGGCTGTCCTATGTACTAAGTTAGGTTTTCTTCCTAAGTTCGTGTCAGATCGCAACATCAGTCAAGAGATTGTGGTTCCTTCCTTGTGTCCCAATCCTCCTCCTTCGAAGGACCGTTTGCTTCATGATTTGGACGTGGTTCGCGCCTTGAAGTTCTAACTTTAGGCTACTAAGGATTTTAGACAAAGTTCTTCCTTTTTTGTTGTCTATTCTTAAGGGAAGCGTAAGGGTCAGGGTGTTATCCGCTTAGCTTATGAGACAGCGGGACGTAAACCACCTCAGAGGATTACGGCTCATTCTACTAGAGCAGTGGCTTCCTCTTGGGCCTTTAAGAACGAGGCCTCTATGGATCAGATTTGTAAGGCGGCTACCTGCCTCCTTACATACATTTTCTAAATTTTACAAGTTTTTTTATGTTTTTGCTTCGGCTGAAGCAGCTTCCGGGAGAAAAGTTTTGCAGGCTGGGGTGCCCTTAGATTAGGGCCCGCCTCTCATTTTGTCCCTCCCGTTATCATTCAGTGTCCTCTAAAACTTGGGTATAGTTTTCCCAACAGTAAGGAATGATGCTGTGGACTATATTTAGAAGGAACACATAAATTATACTTACCAGAACATTTCATTTCCTTCTGTATAAGGAGAGTCCACGCCCCCCGCCTGTGTTCTCTGATGGGCGGTCCTCTACCCCGTCCGGGTACTAATTGTGTAGTGGCAGCAGTCATTTTTTGCACCTCTGTACCCCTTCTATATCTCTTTACTTTTCTTTATCCTCAGCTGAACTACTGGAGGGTAGGGGATGTGGAAGGGATATTTATAGTCTTGTTTGCCGTGTTTTTGCCGCATCCTGGTGGCCAGGAAAAGTATTTCCCATAGTTTATGAATGTTCTCGTGGACTCTCACTACCAAGAAAGAAATTAATTTATCAGGTAAGCATACATTTTATTTTTGTGAAGAAATTCTTTGGTGATAAAATGTTTTAATTTTTCTGACTTTTTTTTTGAGTTGGAAATACTGTGTTGATGTATATAGTAATGCACCAAGCAGCAGTACAAAGAAAAGATACAACGCATAAAAGTGCACTAAAATGAAGGATATCATTCATCACAGCCGGACAGATAGCTCAGCATGCTAAGGCTTTGTAGCTGAGCTCTGTAGCAACGGGTTGCAGGATCGATCCTGGCAAGGTCCACTCAGCCTTTCATCCTTCCAAGGTCGATAAAATGAGCAGCGCCTTGAGACCCTTACAGGTGATTAGCCACGCTTTACAAGTACCCAATACAATACATACATACATCCCATTCATATCATTTTCATATTTTATAATTTTTACATAAATAAAAACATACACTTATGGAATTAAAAAAGTGGGGTTCCTTCCCTCCTAACTTTTTTTTGAACCATCAATTTGAGGATAAACATATTTGCAAAAAGTTATTTTTTTGTTGAAATCGGTTAGCGTTCTAGTTAAAGTCTCTGAAAGTGACTGATTTTAAGCCCAAACATGAATAAGTAATTGCCTTTGTAATAAACTCAATGAGACTCATGCTATGTTGAAAAAGAATCAGAGTTGCCAGTCGACACTGCCCCACTTTACTACTTCCTCACTTGGTAAAGTTCTTGGAGTTAGATATTTGCCCACTTCAGCTGTGGCTTTCTCTTCACCGCTGCTTCTTCTTTCTCCATTTTCTTGAGGTACTGATATGTACTTCCGAATGTAGCAGTAACGTTATCCTTAACAGCCAAATAACAGTGGAAATTTTCATATTGTGCAAAGTGTTTACAGAGCAAAGTTTCTTCACAGTGCGTTTCAGCTTTACTGCCTTTCTCAAGATGTCCCATATACAGCTTCTCACTGTTATTTAGGGTTCTGTTACCTAACTCTTCCTATATTTTGTAAAGGTGAATCCCCACTGTGGATAAATTAAATTGTCCTTAGGTTTCATAAGGTACTAATCCATATGTTTTATCTGATAATGTAATGTAAATTACTGTTATGGTGCATATACAATGTTTTTTAAACCACTTTTAAAAATATATGTCTTAATAATTGTAAATCAGCATATATCCAAATGCAACTTTTACTCTATAGGAACTTAAATAAAGATATTTAGGTCCAGTTTAGCGTTAAACTCTTTTGCGTGTAATGTATCAAAAGCATAGATTAATTCTGCACAATATAATAATTTATTTTCATAATCACCTCCTCTCCAATCTTTTTTTGTCCTTTTTTTATTCCGCAGTACAAAAGACCTTGGGCATTTTTATTTTGTGCCTCCTTGAAATGTTTAGACAATAAATGTCCTTCAAAACCATTCTTAATATTTAATGTGTTCTCTAATACGATCTCTGAGGGGTCTCTGGGTTTGTCCTAAGTATTGTTTTTTGCAGGGGCATTGTATAAGATAGATTATTCCTTTGTCTCTTATTGTACCCAGAATATTAAATTCTCATCCCTACTTTTTTTTTTGTTGAAATAAACTTTATTAAATTAAAGTCATATAATAAACTTGTCGTCTTCTTTTTCTTTCACAGAATAATACATTATTTCTCTTGTAAGGTGTATCCAGTCCACGGGTTCATCCATTACTTGTGGGATATTCTCCTTCCCAACAGAAAGTTGCAAGAGGACACCCACAGCAGAGCTGTCTATATAGCTCCTCCCCTAACTGCCACCTCCAGTCATTCTCTTGCAACTCTCGACAAGGGAAGTATCAAGAGATAAGTGGTGACTTAGTGTAGTGTTATCTTCAATCAAAAGTTTATTTTTAAACGGTACCGGCGTTGTACTGTTTTTACTCTCAGGCAGAAATTAGATGAAGAATTCTGCCTGGAGGTTGATGATCTTAGCGGTTTGTAACTAAGGTCCATTGCTGTTCTCACACATAACTGAAGAGTATGGAAGAAAGCTTCAGTTGGGGGAACGGTCTGCAGATTACCTGCTTTGAGGTATGTTCAGTATTTTTATTTCTAGAGAGATGAAATAAGTTCTAGAAAATGCTGACAGAGCCTTGTGTATTTGAGGTAAGCCTGATGCAGTGATTTAACAGCGACTGGGATCATGCTTACAAAACAGGGTAATACTCATGTTAATATTATTCAGTGTCAAAACGTTTACATGTTTTCATAAATAGAACGTTTTTTCTCTGAGGGAGATAAATCTTTATTTGGGGCCTAGTTTCTCCAACATAGGTGTGTCCGGTCCACGGCGTCATCCTTACTTGTGGGATATTCTCTTCCCCAACAGGAAATGGCAAAGAGCCCAGCAAAGCTGGTCACATGATCCCTCCTAGGCTCCGCCTACCCCAGTCATTCTCTTTGCCGTTGCACAGGCAACATCTCCACGGAGATGGCTAAGAGGTTTTTTTTTTTTTTTTTTTCAGACCAATTTTAGATCTCAAGATTCTAAACAAATTTCTCAGGGTTCCATCGTTCAAGATGGAAACCATTCGAACAATTCTTCCTACCATCCAGGAAGGTCAATTCATGACCACGGTGGATTTCAAGGATGCGTATCTACATATTCCTATCCACAAGGAACATCATCGGTTCCTAAGGTTCGCCTTTCTGGACAAGCATTACCAGTTTGTGGCACTTCCATTCGGATTAGCCACTGCTCCAAGGATTTTCACAAAGGTACTAGGGTCCCTTCTAGCGGTGCTAAGACCAAGGGGCATTGCAGTAGTACCTTACTTGGACGACATACTGATTCAAGCGTCGTCTCTGTCAAAAGCAAAGGCTCATACGGACATTGTCCTAGCCTTTCTCAGATCTCACGGGTGGAAAGTGAACATAGAAAAAAGTTCTCTGTCCCCGTCAACAAGAGTTCCCTTCTTGGGAACAATAATAGACTCCTTAGAAATGAAGATTTTTCTGACAGAGGCCAGAAAATCAAAACTTCTAAGCTCTTGTCAAGTACTTCATTCTGTTCTTCTTCCTTCCATAGCGCAGTGCATGGAAGTAATAGGTTTGATGGTTGCGGCAATGGACATAGTTCCTTTTGCACAAATTCATCTAAGACCATTACAACTGTGCATGCTCAGACAGTGGAATGGGGATTATACAGACTTGTCTCCGACGATCCAAGTAGATCAAAGAACCAGAGATTCACTCCGTTGGTGGCTGAACCTGGACAACCTGTCACAGGGAATGAGCTTCCGCAGACCAGAGTGGGTCATTGTCACGACCGACGCCAGTCTGGTGGGCTGGGGCGCGGTCTGGGAACCCCTGAAAGCTCAGGGTCTATGGTCTCGGGAAGAATCTCTTCTCCCGATAAACATTCTGGAACTGCGAGCGATATTCAATGCTCTCAAAGCTTGGCCTCAACTAGCAAAGGCCAAATTCATAAGGTTTCAATCAGACAACATGACGACTGTTGCATATATCAACCATCAGGGGGGAACAAGGAGTTCCCTGGCGATGGAGGAAGTGACCAAAATAATTCAATGGGCGGAGAATCACTCCTGCCACTTGTCTGCAATCCACATCCCAGGAGTGGAAAATTGGGAAGCGGATTTTCTGAGTCGTCAGACTTTCCATCCGGGGGAGTGGGAACTCCACCCGGAAATCTTTGCCCAAATAACTCAATTATGGGGCATTCCAGACATGGATCTGATGGCGTCTCGTCAGAACTTCAAGGTTCCTTGCTACGGGTCCAGATCCAGGGATCCCAGGGCGACTCTAGTAGATGCACTGATAGCGCCTTGGACCTTCAACCTAGCTTATGTATTCCCACCGTTCCCTCTCATTCCCAGGCTGGTAGCCAGGATCAATCAGGAGAGGGCTTCGGTGATCTTGATAGCTCCTGCGTGGCCACGCAGAACTTGGTATGCAGACCTGGTGAATATGTCATTGGCTCCACCATGGAAGCTACCTTTGAGACAGGACCTTCTTGTTCAAGGTCCATTCGAACATCCGAATCTGGCTTCACTCCAACTGACTGCTTGGAGATTGAACGCTTGATTTTATCAAAGCGTGGGTTTTCAGATTCTGTCATTGATACTCTTGTTCAGGCTAGAAAGCCTGTAACTAGGAAAATCTACCATAAAATATGGAAAAAATATATTTGTTGGTGTGAATCGAAAGGATTCCCATGGAACAAGATAAAAATTCCTAAGATTCTATCCTTTCTACAGGAGGGTTTGGAGAAAGGATTATCTGCAAGTTCTTTGAAGGGACAGATTTCTGCTTTATCTGTTTTACTTCACAAAAAACTGGCGGCTGTGCCAGATGTTCAAGCTTTTGTTCAGGCTCTGGTTAGAATCAAGCCTGTTTACAAACCTTTGACTCCTCCTTGGAGTCTCAATTTAGTTCTTTCAGTTCTTCAAGGGGTTCCATTTGAACCCTTACATTCCGTAGATATTAAGTTACTATCTTGGAAAGTTTTGTTTTTGGTTGCAATTTCTTCTGCTAGAAGAGTTTCAGAGTTATCTGCTCTGCAGTGTTCTCCTCTTTATCTGGTGTTCCATGCAGATAAGGTGGTTTTGCGTACTAAACCTGGTTTTCTTCCGAAAGTTGTTTCTAACAAAAACATTAACCAGGAGATAGTTGTGCCTTCTTTGTGTCCGAATCCAGTTTCAAAGAAGGAACGTTTGTTACACAATTTGGATGTAGTTCGTGCTCTAAAATTCTATTTAGAGGCTACAAAGGATTTCAGACAAACATCTTCTTTGTTTGTTGTTTATTCTGGTAAAAGGAGAGGTCAAAAAGCAACTTCTACCTCTCTCTCTTTTTGGCTTAAAAGCATCATCCGATTGGCTTATGAGACTGCCGGACGGCAGCCTCCTGAAAGAATCACAGCTCACTCCACTAGGGCTGTGGCTTCCACATGGGCCTTCAAGAACGAGGCTTCTGTTGATCAGATATGTAAGGCAGCGACTTGGTCTTCACTGCACACTTTTACCAAATTTTACAAATTTGATACTTTTGCTTCTTCTGAGGCTATTTTTGGGAGAAAGGTTTTGCAAGCCGTGGTGCCTTCCATCTAGGTGACCTGATTTGCTCCCTCCCATCATCCGTGTCCTAAAGCTTTGGTATTGGTTCCCACAAGTAAGGATGACGCCGTGGACCGGACACACCTATGTTGGAGAAAACAGAATTTATGCTTACCTGATAAATTACTTTCTCCAACGGTGTGTCCGGTCCACGGCCCGCCCTGGTTTTTTTAATCAGGTCTGATGAATTATTTTCTCTAACTACAGTCACCACGGTATCATATGATTTCTCCTATGCATATTCCTCCTTTACGTCGGTCGAATGACTGGGGTAGGCGGAGCCTAGGAGGGATCATGTGACCAGCTTTGCTGGGCTCTTTGCCATTTCCTGTTGGGGAAGAGAATATCCCACAAGTAAGGATGACGCTGTGGACCGGACACACCGTTGGAGAAAGTAATTTATCAGGTAAGCATAAATTCTGTTTTTCCACATGGCTAGTCAGATACTCCTAGGAGTATTTTCTTAAGGCCCCTCTGACATCCAGTACATGCTGGGAGGGGCCTATTTTAGCGCTATTGCTGCGCAGTTTTAATTCAGACTGAGACATCCAGCTTCCCTAGAGGAGTCCTTTGGCATCTGAGGACCATTATAAGGGGTTTATTCCTTCACCAAATTGTATTTGAGGGCAGGTAGGAGCCTCAGCAGAGCTGTGGCAGTTGCTCAACTGTTTTTTTACCAGTGGTTGACGTTTTTGAATCCGGTTTGGGGGCTAAGGGGTTAATCATCCATTTGCAAGTGGGTGCAATGTTGCTTTAGTCCCTTACACACACTGTAAAAATTTCGAAGACTTTACTATATTTTTACACTGTTTTGCAGTTTAAGTGCTAGTTTTTTTCTCTTACAGGCACAATAACGTTTTTGTTTAATTACTGTTTCACCTTTATTAAAGTGTTTTCCAAGCTTGCTTGTCTCATTACTAGTCTGTTAAACATGTCTGACATAGAGGAAACTCCTTGTTCAATATGTTTGGAAGCCACGGTGGAACCCACTCTTAGAATGTGTACCAAATGTACTGAAATTTCTATAAACTATAAAGACCATATTATGGCGCTTAAAGATTTATCTCCAGAGGAATCTCTGACTGAAAAAAGGGAGATTATGCCATCTAGCTTTCCCCATGTGTCAGAACCTATAACTCCCGCTCAAGTGATGCCAAGTACATCTAGCGCGTCTAATTCTTTTACCTTACAGGACATGGCGGCAGTTATGAATGCTACCCTCTCAGAGGTATTGTCCAAATTGCCAGGGTTACAGGGAAAGCGAGACAGCTCTGGGGCCAGAACTAATACAGAGCTTTCTGACGCTTTAATATCTGTGTCCGATATACCCTCACAATACTCAGAAGCTGAGGCAGGAGAGCTTCTATCTGTGGGTGACATTTCAGATTCAGAGAAGGCGTTGCTTCAGTCTGATTCTGAAATTACAGCGTTTAAATTTAAGCTCGAACACCTCTGCTTATTGCTTAGGGAGGTTTTAGCGACTCTGGATGACTGTGAACCCATTGTAGTTCCAGAGAAATTGTGTAACGTGGACAAGTACTTTGCAGTGCCTGTTTACACTGATGTTTTTCCAGTCCTTAAGAGGTTTTTGGAAATTATTACTAAGGAATGGGATAGACCAGGTGTGCCGTTCTCTCCCCCTCCTGCTTTTAAAAAGTTGTTTCCCATAGATGCCGCGACTCGTGGAAAAAATTGGAGGGTCTCCTTAAGAAATTTTTTATACATCAAGGTTTTATTCTCCAGCCTCTTGCATGCATTGCCCCAGTTACTGCTGCAGCGGCTTTCTGGTTCGAGTCTCTTGAGGAGGCTCTACAGGTGGAGACCCCGTTAGATGATATTTAAGTTAGCTAATTCCTTTATTTCTGACGCCGTTTTTCATTTAACCAAGCTGACGGCTAAGAATTCAGGTTTTGCCATTCTGGCGCGCAGGGCGCTATGGCTTAAGTCCTGGTCAGCAGACGTTACTTCATAGTCTAAGCTTCTTAACATCCCCTTCAAGGGACAGACCCTATTCGGGCCTGGTCTGAAGGAGATCATCTCTGACAATACTGGAGGAAAGGGTCATGCCCTTCCTCAGGATAGGTCCAGCAAATTAAGGACCAAGCAGAATAATTTTCGTTCCTTTCGAAACTTCAAGGGTGGTTCAGCTTCGGTTTCCTCTAATGCAAAACAAGAGGGAAATTTCACCCAGTCCAAACCAGTCTGGAAACCTAACCAGACTTGGAACAAAGGGAAGCAGGCCAAGAAGCCTGCTGCTGCCTCTAAGACAGCATGAAGGGGTAGCCCCCGATCCAGGACCGGATCTAGTAGGGGGCAGACTTTCTCTCTTCGCCCAGGCTTGGGCAAGAGACGTCCAGGATCCCTGGGCACTAGAGATTGTTTCCCAGGGTTATCTTCTGCAATTCAAAGGTTCATCTCCAAAGGGGAGATTTCATCTCTCACAATTATCTGCAAACCAGATAAAGAGAGAGGCATTCTTACGTTGCGTTCAAGACCTACTGGTTATGGGAGTGATCCACCCAGTTCCAAGAGAGGAACAGGGGCAGGGTTTCTATTCAAACCTGTTTATAGTTCCCAAAAAAGAGGGAAATTTCAGACCAATCTTGGATCTCAAAATCCTAAACAAATTTCTCAGGGTCCCATCCTTCAAAATGGAGACAATTCGAACCATCCTCCCTATGATCCAGGAGGGTCAATATATGACTACCGTGGACTTAAAGGATGCTTATCTACACATTCCGATTCACAGAGAGCATCATCAGTCCATAAGGTTCACCTTCCTAGACAGGCATTACCAGTTTGTGGCTCTTCCCTTCGGGTTAGCCACGGCGCCATAGCTTCTAACTTCCTGCCGTGTTCTTCATCTCCACTTCTCGGCCGTCAGTGGCTCAGTGTATGGAAATGATCGGCCTAATGGTAGCGGCAATGGACATAGTTCCGTTTGCCCGCCTACATCTCAGACCACTGCAACTTTGCATGCTCAATCAGTGGAATGGGGACTACACAGATTTGTCTCCTCTGTTAAATCTGGATCAAAAGACCAGGGATTCTCTTCTCTGGTGGTTATCTCGGGTTCACCTGTCCAGGGGAATGAGTTTCCGCAGGCCAGAGTGGACTATAGTGACGACAGATGCCAGCCTTCTGTGCTGGGGTGCGGTCTGGAACTCCCTGAAGGCTCAGGGTTCGTAGACTCAGGAGGAAGCCCTCCTTCCGATAAACATTCTGGAACTCAGAGCGATATTCAATGCTCTTCAGGCTTGGCCTCAGCTAGCTGCGGTCAAGTTCATCAGATTTCAGTCGGACAATACCACAACTGTAGCCTATATCAACCATCAGGGGGGAACAATGAGTCCCCTGGCAATGATGGAAGTTTCAAAGATAATTCTATGGGTGGAGGTTCACTCTTGCCATCTATCTGCTATCCATATCCCAGGAGTAGAGAACTGGGAGGCGGACTTTCTAAGTCGGCAGACTTTTCATCCAGGGGAGTGGGAGCTCCATCCTGAGGTATTTGCCCAGCTGATTCAATTATGGGGCAAACCAGAACTGGATCTGATGGCGTCTCGTCAGAACGCCAAGCTTCCTCGTTATGGGTCCAGGTCGAGGGATCCCCAGGCGACGCTGATAGATGCTCTAGCAGTCCCTGGGTCCTTCAGCCTGGCTTATGTGTTTCCACCGTTTCCTCTCCTCCCTTGTCTGATTGCCAAGATCAAGCAGGAGAGAGCTTCGGTGATTTTGATAGCACCTGCATAGCCACGCAGGACTTGGTATGCAGATCTGGTGGACATGTCATCCTTTCCACCATGGACTCTGCCGCTGAGGCAGGACCTTCTACTCCAAGGTCCATTCAAACATCCAAATCTAGTTTCTCTGCGTCTGACTGCTTGGAGATTGAACGCTTGATTTTATCAAAACGTGGTTTCTCCGAGTCGGTCATTGATAGCTTGATTCAGACTCGAAAGCCTGTCACCAGGAAAATCTATCATAAGATATGGTGTAAATATCTTCATTGGTGTGAATCCAAGGGTTACTCGTGGAGTAAGTTCAGGATTCCCAGGATACTATCTTTTCTCCAAGAAGGATTGGAAAAGGGATTATCGGCTAGTTCCTTAAAGGGACAGATTTCTGCTCTGTCTATTCTTTTGCACAAGCGCCTGGCTGATGTTCCAGACGTTCAGGCGTTTTGTCAGGCTTTGGTTAGAATCAGGCCTGTGTTTAAACCTGTTGCTCCGCCATGGAGTTTAAATTTAGTTCTTAAGGTTCTTCAAGGTGTTCCGTTTGAACCCTTGCATTCCATAGATATCAAGCTTTTATCTTGGAAAGTTCTGTTTTTAGTAGCTATCTCTTCGGCTCGAAGAGTTTCAGAGTTATCTGCCTTGCAGTGTGATTCCCCTTATCTGATCTTCCATGCAGATAAGGTAGTTTTGCGTACCAAACCTGGGTTTCTTCCTAAGGTAGTTTCTAATAGGAATATCAATCAGGAAATTGTTGTTCCGTCACTGTGTCCTAATCCTTCTTCAAAGAAGGAACGTCTGTTACACAATCTTGACGTGGTTCGTGCTTTAAAGTTTTATTTGCAAGCTACCAGTGGAGGCTCCTCCATTTGTGCACATTCGCACGTGCCCCCCTCAGCATCCCTGAAGAAAAAAATATATAATTTTTCCAATAGCCCCTATTGAAAATATTATATATATTTTTTTACCCCCCAGAAAAAAATACAATATAAACTTTTTTTTTTTCTCAATTATTTAAGCAAAAGTGTCATAATATTACACAAATACAGTATTAAGTCTTAGCTTACATAGATACACAGCCTGCCTGCCTGCCTGGGTGGCCCCTGTACTAAATTTTAATCTATCTATCAAAGCCCTACCGCACGTGCGATAGCCTAAGCTATGGCACTGTGCTTTGCGCAATCTAAAATTGCCTGCTGCGCAGCTCCCAGCCTCCCCATCCCCATACTTAGCTGTTTGCACACTTCAGCCTGTGCGAGGGGTGGGAGGGACTCGAGGGAGACAGGCAGCAGGCCATCAGCAGCCAATGACAGAGTCACAGAGAAGAGCCGCGTCATCAACTCATCATTCTTATGTGATCATGTGACATCCTTTTGACTGCCTGCAGACCGGGAGAGTGAGAGTTGTTGCTGTGATGCCCCAGACAGTGTTTGCGCGCTAAAAGGTAGAGGTAAGGGCTTATGTATTTTTTTTATTTTTGTGGTTTGATCACACCATGTTTAGTTACTAAAATAAGTTATATTAGTAACTAAACATGGTGTGATCAAACCACAACTGCTCTGCTGTATATTTAGTCATTTGTTTCCAGTGGTGGCCCAGTGTGTATATTATACACACAATTCTACATGGCACAACAGGCAACGTCATCAACTACATTTGAGCCTGGCCGGTGGCCACTGTCACTTAGGCTGCATCTGCCGAGTGCTTCTGACTGCTTGTTTTTCTTCTCTCTCCCCCTTGAAACTAAAGTTACAGCCTTACAGTAATGATAACTAACTAACCACGCTGAACTGGAACTTCCTAAACACAGATATCTATGCATTATATATCGCACGGTATATAATGTATAGATATCTGTGTTTAGGAAGTTCCAGTTCAGCGTGGTCAGTTAGTTATCATTACTGTAAGGCTGTAACTTTAGTTTCAAGGGGGGGAGAGAGAAGAAAAACAAGCAGTCAGAAGCACTCGGCAGATGCAGCCTAAGTGATTGTAGCAAAAAAGCAGACGCACGTTACTGGCTTCCTCCCCCAGTCACCCTTCAGTAGTTTAGTAGCAACAGTCTTCCCTCCTGCACTGTCTGCTAGAATTGAGAGGTAGAGCAGAGGAATCTAAGCTTTATGTGGTGCAATGTAGCTCCGTGTGCTAAACACTGCATATATCATCTTGACAGGCAGTGTTTAGCACACGGAGCTAAATCCCACAGCATAAAGCTTCTATCCTATGTGAATGTCTGTGCTTGCTATTTAGCAATAACATCTCTGCAGAGTGTGCAGGCTAATAAATTCCAGCCAGGGGGTAGAGTCCTTATTGGCTGCCTAGTGCCTCCCTTGTCAGTGTTTTAACTATTCAGGTATTAAATAGTTTAAATTACAGTGGCAAAACCATGATTTCCCTATGTAAATTTGCCAACACTTTCTGTCTCTGTATCTCTCCCCCCTCTCTGTATCTCTTCTCCCCCCTCTCTGTATCTCTTCCCCCTCCCTGTCTTTGTATCTCTCCCCCCTCTCTGTCTTTGTATCTCTCCCCCTTCTCTGTCTCTGTATCTCTCCCCCCTCCACCTCTCTGTCTCTGTCTCTCTCCCCCCTCTCTGTCTCTCTCCCCCCTCTCTGTCTCTCTCCCCCCTCTCTGTCTCTCTCCCCCCTCTCTGTCTCTGTATCTCTCCCCCCTCTCTGTCTTTGTATCTCTCCCCCCTGTCTGTCTCTGTATCTCTCCCCTCTCTCTGTCATTGTATCTCTCCCCTCTGTCTGTCTCTGTATCCCTCCCCCCTCTCTGTATCTGTGTGTTTGTATCTCTCCCCCTCTCTCCCTCTTCCCCCTATGTCTCTCTCTTTCCCCCTCTCTGTATCTCACTATCCCCCTCTCTGTATCTCTCTCTCCCCCCTCTTTGTTGCTCTCTCTCTGTGTCTCTCTCCCTCTCTCTCACCCTTCTCACTATGTATCTCGCTCTTTATCTCCCCCTCTCTCTCTCCCCTCTCTGTCTGTCTCTCTCTCCCCCCTATCTCTCTGTCTCTCTCTCCCCCCTATCTCTCTCTCTCCCCCCCTCTCTCTCTCTCTCTCTCCCCCCCTCTCTCTCTAATAACCATAAATTATATGCAGGTAACCTCCAAATGTACATTATGAAGAAAATGTAATAATGAGTTAAAGGGACACTGAACCCACATTTTTCCTTTCATGATTCAGATAGAACAATTTTAAACAACTTTCCAATTTACTTCTGTTATCTAATATGCTTTGTTCTCTTGATATCTGTTGTAAAAAAGGATACCTAGGTAGGCTCAAAAGCAGCAATGCACTACTGGGAATTAACTGATGTTTAGTGCCTGCACATATATGCCTCATGTCATTGGCTCACCCAATATGTTCCACTAGCTCTCAGTGAGATATTGATGCTCTTTCAATAAAGGATACACAGAGAATGAAGCAAATTTGATAATATAAGTTATATATAGATATATATACATACACACACACATTAAATTGGGCGGGGCCATCTGAGGGGCGGGGCTAGTGCTCCCCATCCTCAAAAGTCACCAGCCGCCACTGCAAGCTACTAAGGATTTTCGTCAAACATCTGCATTGTTTGTTGTCTACTCTGGAAAGAGGAGAGGCCAAAAGGCTTCGGCAACTTCTCTTTCTTTTTGGCTAAGAAGCATAATTCGTTTAGCCTATGAGACTGCTGGCCAGCAGCCTCCTGAAAGAATTACAGCTCATTCTACTAAAGTGGTAGCTTCCACATGGGCTTTTAAACATGAGGCCTCTGTTGAACAGATTTGTAAGGCGGCGACTGCCGAGTGCTTCTGACTGCTTGTTTTTCTTCTCTCTCCCCCTTGAAACTAAAGTTACAGCCTTACAGTAATGATAACTAACTAACCACGCTGAACTGGAACTTCCTAAACACAGATATCTATGCATTATATATCGCACGGTATATAATGTATAGATATCTGTGTTTAGGAAGTTCCAGTTCAGCGTGGTCAGTTAGTTATCATTACTGTAAGGCTGTAACTTTAGTTTCAAGGGGGGGAGAGAGAAGAAAAACAAGCAGTCAGAAGCACTCGGCAGATGCAGCCTAAGTGATTGTAGCAAAAAAGCAGACGCACGTTACTGGCTTCCTCCCCCAGTCACCCTTCAGTAGTTTAGTAGCAACAGTCTTCCCTCCTGCACTGTCTGCTAGAATTGAGAGGTAGAGCAGAGGAATCTAAGCTTTATGTGGTGCAATGTAGCTCCGTGTGCTAAACACTGCATATATCATCTTGACAGGCAGTGTTTAGCACACGGAGCTAAATCCCACAGCATAAAGCTTCTATCCTATGTGAATGTCTGTGCTTGCTATTTAGCAATAACATCTCTGCAGAGTGTGCAGGCTAATAAATTCCAGCCAGGGGGTAGAGTCCTTATTGGCTGCCTAGTGCCTCCCTTGTCAGTGTTTTAACTATTCAGGTATTAAATAGTTTAAATTACAGTGGCAAAACCATGATTTCCCTATGTAAATTTGCCAACACTTTCTGTCTCTGTATCTCTCCCCCCTCTCTGTATCTCTTCTCCCCCCTCTCTGTATCTCTTCCCCCTCCCTGTCTTTGTATCTCTACCCCCTCTCTGTCTTTGTATCTCTCCCCCTTCTCTGTCTCTGTATCTCTCCCCCCTCCACCTCTCTGTCTCTGTCTCTCTCCCCCCTCTCTGTCTCTCTCCCCCCTCTCTGTCTCTCTCCCCCCTCTCTGTCTCTGTATCTCTCCCCCCTCTCTGTCTTTGTATCTCTCCCCCCTGTCTGTCTCTGTATCTCTCCCCCCTCTCTGTCATTGTATCTCTCCCCCCTGTCTGTCTCTGTATCCCTCCCCCCTCTCTGTATCTGTGTGTTTGTATCTCTCCCCCTCTCTCCCTCTTCCCCCTATGTCTCTCTCTTTCCCCCTCTCTGTATCTCACTATCCCCCTCTCTGTATCTCTCTCTCCCCCCTCTTTGTTGCTCTCTCTCTGTGTCTCTCTCCCTCTCTCTCACCCTTCTCACTATGTATCTCGCTCTTTATCTCCCCCTCTCTCTCTCCCCTCTCTGTCTGTCTCTCTCTCCCCCCTATCTCTCTGTCTCTCTCTCCCCCCTATCTCTCTGTCTCTCTCTCCCCCCTATCTCTCTCTCTCCCCCCCCTCTCTCTCTCTCCCCCCCTCTCTCTCTAATAACCATAAATTATATGCAGGTAACCTCCAAATGTACATTATGAAGAAAATGTAATAATGAGTTAAAGGGACACTGAACCCACATTTTTCCTTTCATGATTCAGATAGAACAATTTTAAACAACTTTCCAATTTACTTCTGTTATCTAATATGCTTTGTTCTCTTGATATCTGTTGTAAAAAAGGATACCTAGGTAGGCTCAAAAGCAGCAATGCACTACTGGGAATTAACTGATGTTTAGTGCCTGCACATATATGCCTCATGTCATTGGCTCACCCAATATGTTCCACTAGCTCTCAGTGAGATATTGATGCTCTTTCAATAAAGGATACACAGAGAATGAAGCAAATTTGATAATATAAGTTATATATAGATATATATACATACACACACACATTAAATTGGGCGGGGCCATCTGAGGGGCGGGGCTAGTGCTCCCCATCCTCAAAAGTCACCAGCCGCCACTGCAAGCTACTAAGGATTTTCGTCAAACATCTGCATTGTTTGTTGTCTACTCTGGAAAGAGGAGAGGCCAAAAGGCTTCGGCAACTTCTCTTTCTTTTTGGCTAAGAAGCATAATTCGTTTAGCCTATGAGACTGCTGGCCAGCAGCCTCCTGAAAGAATTACAGCTCATTCTACTAAAGTGGTAGCTTCCACATGGGCTTTTAAACATGAGGCCTCTGTTGAACAGATTTGTAAGGCGGCGACTGCCGAGTGCTTCTGACTGCTTGTTTTTCTTCTCTCTCCCCCTTGAAACTAAAGTTACAGCCTTACAGTAATGATAACTAACTAACCACGCTGAACTGGAACTTCCTAAACACAGATATCTATGCATTATATATCGCACGGTATATAATGTATAGATATCTGTGTTTAGGAAGTTCCAGTTCAGCGTGGTCAGTTAGTTATCATTACTGTAAGGCTGTAACTTTAGTTTCAAGGGGGGGAGAGAGAAGAAAAACAAGCAGTCAGAAGCACTCGGCAGATGCAGCCTAAGTGATTGTAGCAAAAAAGCAGACGCACGTTACTGGCTTCCTCCCCCAGTCACCCTTCAGTAGTTTAGTAGCAACAGTCTTCCCTCCTGCACTGTCTGCTAGAATTGAGAGGTAGAGCAGAGGAATCTAAGCTTTATGTGGTGCAATGTAGCTCCGTGTGCTAAACACTGCATATATCATCTTGACAGGCAGTGTTTAGCACACGGAGCTAAATCCCACAGCATAAAGCTTCTATCCTATGTGAATGTCTGTGCTTGCTATTTAGCAATAACATCTCTGCAGAGTGTGCAGGCTAATAAATTCCAGCCAGGGGGTAGAGTCCTTATTGGCTGCCTAGTGCCTCCCTTGTCAGTGTTTTAACTATTCAGGTATTAAATAGTTTAAATTACAGTGGCAAAACCATGATTTCCCTATGTAAATTTGCCAACACTTTCTGTCTCTGTATCTCTCCCCCCTCTCTGTATCTCTTCCCCCTCCCTGTCTTTGTATCTCTACCCCCTCTCTGTCTTTGTATCTCTCCCCCTTCTCTGTCTCTGTATCTCTCCCCCCCTCCACCTCTCTGTCTCTGTCTCTCTCCCCCCTCTCTGTCTCTCTCCCCCCCCTCTCTGTCTCTCTCCCCCCTCTCTGTCTCTGTATCTCTCCCCCCTCTCTGTCTTTGTATCTCTCCCCCCTGTCTGTCTCTGTATCTCTCCCCCCTCTCTGTCATTGTATCTCTCCCCCCTGTCTGTCTCTGTATCTCTCCCCCCTCTCTGTATCTGTGTGTTTGTATCTCTCCCCCTCTCTCCCTCTTCCCCCTATGTCTCTCTCTTTCCCCCTCTCTGTATCTCACTATCCCCCTCTCTGTATCTCTCTCTCCCCCCTCTTTGTTGCTCTCTCTCTGTGTCTCTCTCCCTCTCTCTCACCCTTCTCACTATGTATCTCGCTCTTTATCTCCCCCTCTCTCTCTCCCCTCTCTGTCTGTCTCTCTCTCCCCCCTATCTCTCTGTCTCTCTCTCCCCCCTATCTCTCTCTCTCCCCCCCCTCTCTCTCTCTCCCCCCCTCTCTCTCTAATAACCATAAATTATATGCAGGTAACCTCCAAATGTACATTATGAAGAAAATGTAATAATGAGTTAAAGGGACACTGAACCCACATTTTTCCTTTCATGATTCAGATAGAACAATTTTAAACAACTTTCCAATTTACTTCTGTTATCTAATATGCTTTGTTCTCTTGATATCTGTTGTAAAAAAGGATACCTAGGTAGGCTCAAAAGCAGCAATGCACTACTGGGAATTAACTGATGTTTAGTGCCTGCACATATATGCCTCATGTCATTGGCTCACCCAATATGTTCCACTAGCTCTCAGTGAGATATTGATGCTCTTTCAATAAAGGATACACAGAGAATGAAGCAAATTTGATAATATAAGTTATATATAGATATATATACATACACACACACATTAAATTGGGCGGGGCCATCTGAGGGGCGGGGCTAGTGCTCCCCATCCTCAAAAGTCACCAGCCGCCACTGCAAGCTACTAAGGATTTTCGTCAAACATCTGCATTGTTTGTTGTCTACTCTGGAAAGAGGAGAGGCCAAAAGGCTTCGGCAACTTCTCTTTCTTTTTGGCTAAGAAGCATAATTCGTTTAGCCTATGAGACTGCTGGCCAGCAGCCTCCTGAAAGAATTACAGCTCATTCTACTAAAGTGGTAGCTTCCACATGGGCTTTTAAACATGAGGCCTCTGTTGAACAGATTTGTAAGGCGGCGACTGCCGAGTGCTTCTGACTGCTTGTTTTTCTTCTCTCTCCCCCTTGAAACTAAAGTTACAGCCTTACAGTAATGATAACTAACTAACCACGCTGAACTGGAACTTCCTAAACACAGATATCTATGCATTATATATCGCACGGTATATAATGTATAGATATCTGTGTTTAGGAAGTTCCAGTTCAGCGTGGTCAGTTAGTTATCATTACTGTAAGGCTGTAACTTTAGTTTCAAGGGGGGGAGAGAGAAGAAAAACAAGCAGTCAGAAGCACTCGGCAGATGCAGCCTAAGTGATTGTAGCAAAAAAGCAGACGCACGTTACTGGCTTCCTCCCCCAGTCACCCTTCAGTAGTTTAGTAGCAACAGTCTTCCCTCCTGCACTGTCTGCTAGAATTGAGAGGTAGAGCAGAGGAATCTAAGCTTTATGTGGTGCAATGTAGCTCCGTGTGCTAAACACTGCATATATCATCTTGACAGGCAGTGTTTAGCACACGGAGCTAAATCCCACAGCATAAAGCTTCTATCCTATGTGAATGTCTGTGCTTGCTATTTAGCAATAACATCTCTGCAGAGTGTGCAGGCTAATAAATTCCAGCCAGGGGGTAGAGTCCTTATTGGCTGCCTAGTGCCTCCCTTGTCAGTGTTTTAACTATTCAGGTATTAAATAGTTTAAATTACAGTGGCAAAACCATGATTTCCCTATGTAAATTTGCCAACACTTTCTGTCTCTGTATCTCTCCCCCCTCTCTGTATCTCTTCTCCCCCCTCTCTGTATCTCTTCCCCCTCCCTGTCTTTGTATCTCTACCCCCTCTCTGTCTTTGTATCTCTCCCCCTTCTCTGTCTCTGTATCTCTCCCCCCTCCACCTCTCTGTCTCTGTCTCTCTCCCCCCTCTCTGTCTCTCTCCCCCCCTCTCTGTCTCTCTCCCCCCTCTCTGTCTCTGTATCTCTCCCCCCTCTCTGTCTTTGTATCTCTCCCCCCTGTCTGTCTCTGTATCTCTCCCCCCCTCTCTGTCATTGTATCTCTCCCCCCTGTCTGTCTCTGTATCCCTCCCCCCTCTCTGTATCTGTGTGTTTGTATCTCTCCCCCTCTCTCCCTCTTCCCCCTATGTCTCTCTCTTTCCCCCTCTCTGTATCTCACTATCCCCCTCTCTGTATCTCTCTCTCCCCCCTCTTTGTTGCTCTCTCTCTGTGTCTCTCTCCCTCTCTCTCACCCTTCTCACTATGTATCTCGCTCTTTATCTCCCCCTCTCTCTCTCCCCTCTCTGTCTGTCTCTCTCTCCCCCCTATCTCTCTGTCTCTCTCTCCCCCCTATCTCTCTCTCTCCCCCCCCTCTCTCTCTCTCCCCCCCTCTCTCTCTAATAACCATAAATTATATGCAGGTAACCTCCAAATGTACATTATGAAGAAAATGTAATAATGAGTTAAAGGGACACTGAACCCACATTTTTCCTTTCATGATTCAGATAGAACAATTTTAAACAACTTTCCAATTTACTTCTGTTATCTAATATGCTTTGTTCTCTTGATATCTGTTGTAAAAAAGGATACCTAGGTAGGCTCAAAAGCAGCAATGCACTACTGGGAATTAACTGATGTTTAGTGCCTGCACATATATGCCTCATGTCATTGGCTCACCCAATATGTTCCACTAGCTCTCAGTGAGATATTGATGCTCTTTCAATAAAGGATACACAGAGAATGAAGCAAATTTGATAATATAAGTTATATATAGATATATATACATACACACACACATTAAATTGGGCGGGGCCATCTGAGGGGCGGGGCTAGTGCTCCCCATCCTCAAAAGTCACCAGCCGCCACTGCAAGCTACTAAGGATTTTCGTCAAACATCTGCATTGTTTGTTGTCTACTCTGGAAAGAGGAGAGGCCAAAAGGCTTCGGCAACTTCTCTTTCTTTTTGGCTAAGAAGCATAATTCGTTTAGCCTATGAGACTGCTGGCCAGCAGCCTCCTGAAAGAATTACAGCTCATTCTACTAAAGTGGTAGCTTCCACATGGGCTTTTAAACATGAGGCCTCTGTTGAACAGATTTGTAAGGCGGCGACTGCCGAGTGCTTCTGACTGCTTGTTTTTCTTCTCTCTCCCCCTTGAAACTAAAGTTACAGCCTTACAGTAATGATAACTAACTAACCACGCTGAACTGGAACTTCCTAAACACAGATATCTATGCATTATATATCGCACGGTATATAATGTATAGATATCTGTGTTTAGGAAGTTCCAGTTCAGCGTGGTCAGTTAGTTATCATTACTGTAAGGCTGTAACTTTAGTTTCAAGGGGGGGAGAGAGAAGAAAAACAAGCAGTCAGAAGCACTCGGCAGATGCAGCCTAAGTGATTGTAGCAAAAAAGCAGACGCACGTTACTGGCTTCCTCCCCCAGTCACCCTTCAGTAGTTTAGTAGCAACAGTCTTCCCTCCTGCACTGTCTGCTAGAATTGAGAGGTAGAGCAGAGGAATCTAAGCTTTATGTGGTGCAATGTAGCTCCGTGTGCTAAACACTGCATATATCATCTTGACAGGCAGTGTTTAGCACACGGAGCTAAATCCCACAGCATAAAGCTTCTATCCTATGTGAATGTCTGTGCTTGCTATTTAGCAATAACATCTCTGCAGAGTGTGCAGGCTAATAAATTCCAGCCAGGGGGTAGAGTCCTTATTGGCTGCCTAGTGCCTCCCTTGTCAGTGTTTTAACTATTCAGGTATTAAATAGTTTAAATTACAGTGGCAAAACCATGATTTCCCTATGTAAATTTGCCAACACTTTCTGTCTCTGTATCTCTCCCCCCTCTCTGTATCTCTTCTCCCCCCTCTCTGTATCTCTTCCCCCTCCCTGTCTTTGTATCTCTACCCCCTCTCTGTCTTTGTATCTCTCCCCCTTCTCTGTCTCTGTATCTCTCCCCCCTCCACCTCTCTGTCTCTGTCTCTCTCCCCCCTCTCTGTCTCTCTCCCCCCTCTCTGTCTCTCTCCCCCCTCTCTGTCTCTGTATCTCTCCCCCCTCTCTGTCTTTGTATCTCTCCCCCCTGTCTGTCTCTGTATCTCTCCCCCCTCTCTGTCATTGTATCTCTCCCCCCTGTCTGTCTCTGTATCCCTCCCCCTCTCTGTCTTTGTATCTCTCCCCCTCTCTGTCTCTTCCCCCTATGTCTCTCTCTTTCCCCCTCTCTGTATCTCACTATCCCCCTCTCTGTATCTCTCTCTCCCCCCTCTTTGTTGCTCTCTCTCTGTGTCTCTCTCCCTCTCTCTCACCCTTCTCACTATGTATCTCGCTCTTTATCTCCCCCTCTCTCTCTCCCCTCTCTGTCTGTCTCTCTCTCCCCCCTATCTCTCTGTCTCTCTCTCCCCCCTATCTCTCTGTCTCTCTCTCCCCCCTATCTCTCTCTCTCCCCCCCTCTCTCTCTCTCCCCCCCTCTCTCTCTAATAACCATAAATTATATGCAGGTAACCTCCAAATGTACATTATGAAGAAAATGTAATAATGAGTTAAAGGGACACTGAACCCACATTTTTCCTTTCATGATTCAGATAGAACAATTTTAAACAACTTTCCAATTTACTTCTGTTATCTAATATGCTTTGTTCTCTTGATATCTGTTGTAAAAAAGGATACCTAGGTAGGCTCAAAAGCAGCAATGCACTACTGGGAATTAACTGATGTTTAGTGCCTGCACATATATGCCTCATGTCATTGGCTCACCCAATATGTTCCACTAGCTCTCAGTGAGATATTGATGCTCTTTCAATAAAGGATACACAGAGAATGAAGCAAATTTGATAATATAAGTTATATATAGATATATATACATACACACACACATTAAATTGGGCGGGGCCATCTGAGGGGCGGGGCTAGTGCTCCCCATCCTCAAAAGTCACCAGCCGCCACTGCAAGCTACTAAGGATTTTCGTCAAACATCTGCATTGTTTGTTGTCTACTCTGGAAAGAGGAGAGGCCAAAAGGCTTCGGCAACTTCTCTTTCTTTTTGGCTAAGAAGCATAATTCGTTTAGCCTATGAGACTGCTGGCCAGCAGCCTCCTGAAAGAATTACAGCTCATTCTACTAAAGTGGTAGCTTCCACATGGGCTTTTAAACATGAGGCCTCTGTTGAACAGATTTGTAAGGCGGCGACTTGGTCTTCGCTTCATACTTTTTCTAAATTCTACAAATTTGATACTTTTGCTTCCTCGGAGGCTATTTTTGGGAGAAAGGTCTTACAGGCAGTGGTGCCTTCTGTTTAAGTACCTGCCTTGTCCTTCCCTTCATCCGTGTCCTAAAGCTTTGGTATTGGTATCCCACAAGTAATGGATGAACCCGTGGACTGGCTACACCTTACAAGAGAAAACAAAATTTATGCTTACCTGATAAATTTCTTTCTCTTGTGGTGTATCCAGTCCATGGCCCGCCCTGTCACTTTAAGGCAGGTGTTTTTATTTTTTAAACTACAGTCACCACTGCACCCTATAGTTTCTCCTTTTTCTTACTTGTCTTCGGTCGAATGACTGGAGGTGGCAGTTAGGGGAGGAGCTATATAGACAGCTCTGCTGTGGGTGTCCTCTTGAAACTTCCTATTGGGAAGGAGAATATCCCACAAGTAATGGATGAACCCGTGGACTGGATACACCACAAGAGAGAGAAATTTATCAGGTAAGCATAAATTTTGTTTTCAAATACATTGTTTCTTAACATAAGAGTTTAGAGAGACATCAAACAATAATCTGACTAGAACCAACAAAGGATAGATATATTATTAGCACTTTAATAAACATGATAAAAGGTTGAACTGTTAAAATATATGATTATACAAAAGAAAAAAAAAAAGAGATCGGCACTTAACATGTATGCAAGTTTCAGCTTGTTTTTGTTATCCTTAATTTCCTCTCCAAACATAGGCCCACATTACGAGTTTTGCGTTAGAGGCTATGCGTTGCTAACAAGCAGTTTTCCCTCACTGCTCACCTGCAGCGCTGGTATTACAAGTTTTCAGAAACCCGGCGTTAAAAGGCAAGAAGTGAGCGTAGAACAAACTTTTGCTCCTTACCGCACTCCAATACCAGTGCTGCTTAAGTCAGCGGTGAGCTGGTCGTACGTGCTCATGCACGATTTCCCCATAGGAATCAACTGGGAGAGCTGGATGAGAAAAAAGCCTAACACCTGCAAAAAAGCAGCATAAAACTCAGTATTAATGCAGCCCTATTGATTCCTATGGGGAAATAAAATGTATGTCTACACCTAACATCCTAACATGAACCCAGAGTCTAAACACCCCTAATCTTACACTTATTAACCCCTAATCTGCCGCCCCCGACATCGCCAACACCTGCATTATATTATTAACCCCTAATATGCCGCTCCGGACACCGCTGCCACCTACATTATATTTATTAACTCCTAATCTGCCGCCCTAAATGTCGCCGCAACCTACCTACATTTATTAACCCCTAATCTGCCACCCCCAACGTCGCCGCCACTATATTAAACTTATTAACCCCTAAACCTAAGTCTAACCCTAGCACCCCCTAACTTAAAGTGAATGTAAATTTTGATGCTTAAGTGCCCGGTTTTTAAAAATTCGATTAAAAACATGGACACTTTAATTCATGAAAATTTACATTTCTTTCATGTAATTAGCAAGAGTCCATGAGCTCGTGACGTATGGGATATACATTCCTACCAGGAGGGGCAAAGTTTCCCAAACCTCAAAATGCCTACAAATACACCCCTCACCACACCCACAATTCAGTTTTGCAAACTTTGCCTCCCATGGAGGTGGTGAAGTAAGTTTGTGCTAGATTCTACGTTGATATGCGCTTCGAAGCAGGCTGGAGCCCGGTTTTCCTCTCAGAGTGCAGTGAATGTCAGAGGGATGTGAAGAGAGTATTGCCTATTTGAATACAATGGTCTTCCTCTAGGGGATCTATTTCATAGGTTCTCTGTTATCGGTCATAGAGATTTCTTCTCCTACCTCCCTTTTCAGATCGACGATATACTCTTATATACCATTACCATTAGGTTCAATGCGGAGTGGATCCTATACAAACATTGTATCATACAGTGATATATAGAAACATATTATCAAAAAGTGCTATCTCTCTAAATAAATAAAAGATTGTATGGCACAACAAGATTATATATCCGTATGTGACACATATAAAAACAAATAGGATTGAAAAACTTGATAGCGACAAGTTCAAATGTGTAACTTCAGTGCAGATAGCCATCTACAATCAGCGTAGGCGTTTAGACAAATGTAAGGAATGACAGCTCAAATTGGCTTGCTGTTAACATGCTCCACAAGAAATATGCAAGATTACTGTACCGTAAGTCCAGAGGGTGTTAACGAAAAGTTAGGTCTTAGCTTGGACCGCAAATGTAGTCACCGCCGTTCCTGGGGATAGAAGTGTACAGACCTCTGCACGTGTGAGTCGGCGTCTGACGTCACAAATTCCCCATCTGCTCTTCTCAATCCGATGTTCCGACAGCGTAAGGGCAAACAGCTGATCGCTGTGTCCGTATGTCAGTTCGTTGTTTAAACAGACTTGCCAGCTGAAGGTGTACTGATGTTCCAGTAGAGAGGTGGGGTACAGGTTCTTCCTCACCCTTGAGTATGTGGAAATAGTATTAACCCGGGTTAAAGTTACAGTAAAGACTGCAATAAATTGTCCTTCTTTCAAAGTCACAATGTCACAAGTGCAAGCGACTTGTGACGTCAGACGCCGACTCACACGTGCAGAGGTCTGTACACTTCTATCCCCAGGAACGGCGGTGACTACATTTGCGGTCCAAGCTTTGACCGAAAGACCTAACTTTTCGCTAACACCCTCTGGACTTACGGTACAGTAACCTTGCATATTTCTTGTGGAGCATGTTAACAGCAAGCCAACTTGAGCTGTCATTCCTTACATTTGTCTAAACGCCTACGCTGATTGTAGACGGCTATCTGCACTGAAGTTATACATTTGAACTTGTCGCTATCAAGTTTTTCAATCCTATTTGTTTTTATATGTGTCACATACGGATATATAATCTTGTTGTGCCATACAGTCTTTTATTTATTAAGAGAGATAGCACTTTTTGATAATATGTTTCTATATATCACTGTATGATACAATGTTTGTATAGGATCCAGTCCGCATTGAACCTAGCGAGTGGAATATACTTTTATTTAATTTTTTTACATAATCCTGGATTTACAGGAAGACGTCCCTATTAAGTTTTGTATATTGTGCATATTGTACATATCTGTGTTTATTAAATTTGTTTACTATTTTTATTTGGTGTGCATACTTTTAGCCCAAGGGCGCACTTACTCTATCTTGAAGCTTAGTGCTTCGTTAGTGTTTATACTTGTGTCTGATACATTACAGGGATTGTATCTTTAGAGTAGTGTATAGTATTACTATCCTGTAGCGCACACTAATCCTCCCCTTTTTAAAATATCTACTATATGTAGATGAGTGTCTTAGGGTAAGTAAGTCTTATTTTATTTATGACACTCTAAGCTATGGTTGGGCACTTTATATGTAAAGTTCTAAATATATGTGTTTAAACTTATATTTGCCATGATTCAGGATAATCAGTATTCCTTCATTCAGACTGTCAGTTTCATTATTTGGGATAATGCATTTGAATAAATAAATTTTTTCTTACCTTAAAAATGTTCAATTCTTTTTTCCCTGCGGGCTGTTAGGCTCACGGGGGCAGAAAATGCTTCAATTTATTGTGTCATTCTTGGCGCAAACTTTTTTGGCGCAAAATTTTGTCATTTCCGGCGCCTTAGTTGACGCCGGAAGTTTGTTCGTGGTTGCGTTATTTTTAAACGTATGTGTGTTAGACCTTTTTTTGCGCCAAAAAATGTGGGCGTCGTTTTTGACGTCAGAGGATGTTGCGTCATACTTGGCGCCAAAAAATTTGGAAGTTGTACTTGGCGCCAATAATATGGGCGTCTTACTTGGCGCCAAAAAATTTGGACGTTGTACTTGGCGCCAATAATATGGTCGCCACCTTTTTTCACATTATTTAAGTCTCACTTTTTATTGCTTCTGGTTGCTAGAGGCTTGTTTATTTTGCATCTTTTCCCATTCCTGAAACTGTCATTTAAGGAATTTGATAATTTTGCTTTATATGTTGTTTTTTCTATTACATATTGCAAGATGTCACAACCTGACCCTGGATCAGAATCTACTTCTGGAAAGACGCTGCCTGATGCTGGTTCTACCAAAGTTAAGTGCATCTGTTGTAAACTTTTGGTAACTGTTCCTCTGGCTGTAGTTTTTGTTAGTTGTCATGATAAGCTTTCTAACGCAGATAGTGTCTCCATTAGTAATAATCCTTTACCTGTTGTTTTTCCTTCAACATCTAATGTTCACGATGTCCCTGTTAATGTAAAAGAATTTGTTTCTAAATCTATTAGGAAGGCTCTGTCTGTTATTCCTCCTTCCAGTAAACGTAAAAGGTCTTTTAAAACTTCTCATATTTCAGATGAATTTTTAAGTGACCGCCATCATTCTGACTTATCTGTTTCTGATGAGGATCTATCTGGTTCAGAAGATTCTGCTTCAGATATTGACACTGATAAATCTTCATATTTATTTAAGATGGAGTTTATTTGTTCTTTACTTGAAGTGTTGATTGCATTAGATATGGAGGAGTCTAGTCCTCTTGATACTAAATCTACTAAGCGTTTAGATTTGGTTTTTAAACCTCATGTAGTTATTCCAGAAGTTTTTCCAGTTCCTGATGCTATTTCAGAAGTAATTTCTAGGGAATGGAATAGTCTGGGTACTTCATTTACTCCTTCTCCAAGGTTTAAGAAATTGTACCCTGTGCCATCTGATAGATTAGAATTTTGGGACAAAATTCCTAAAGTTGATGGGGCTATCTCTACTCTTGCTAAACGTACTACTATCCCTACAGCGGATAGTACTTCCTTTAAGGATCCTTTAGATAGGAAGCTTGAATCCTTTCTAAGGAAAGCTTATTTATGTTCAGGTAATCTTCTTAGACCTGCTATTTCCTTGGCTGATGTTGCTGCAGTCTGGTTGGAGGCTTTAGCGCAACAAGTGTCAGACCATAATGCTTATAGCATTGTTAAACTTCTTCAACATGCTAATAACTTTATTTGTGATGCCATTTTTGATATCATTAGAATTGATGTCAGGTATATGTCTTTAGCTATTTTAGCTAGAAGAGCTTTATGGCTTAAATCTTGGAATGCAGATATGACTTCTAAGTCAACTTTGCTTTCTCTTTCTTTCCAAGGTAATAAATTGTTTGGTTCACAGTTGGATTCTATAATTTCAACTGTTACTGGGGGGAAAGGAACCTTTTTGCCTCAGGACAAAAAATCTAAAGGTAAATATAGGGCTGCTAATCGTTTTCGTTCCTTTCGTCAGAATAAGGAACAAAAGCCTGACCCTTCCCCTAAAGGAACGGTTTCCGTTTGGAAACCTTCTACAGTCTGGAATAAATCCAAGCCTTTTATAAAGTCAAAACCAGCTCCCAAATCCGCATGAAGGTGCGGCCCTCATTCCAGCGCAGCTGGTAGGGGGCAGGTTACGATTTTTCAAAGATATTTGGATCGATTCGATTCACAGTCTTTGGATTCAAAACATTGTTTCACAAGGGTACAGAATAGGTTTCAAGGTAAGGCCGCCTGTGAGAAGATTTTTTTCTCTCACGCATTCCAGTAAACCCAGTGAAGGCTCAGGCATTTCTGAAATGTGTTTCAGACCTAGAGTTGGCTGGGGTTATTGTGCCAGTTCCAGTTCTGGAACGGGGTCTGGGGTTTTACTCAAATCTATTCATTGTACCAAAGAAGTAGAATTCCTTCAGACCAGTTCTGGATCTAAAAATATTGAATCGTTATGTAAGGATACCAACATTCAAAATGGTGTCTATAAGGACTATTCTGCCTTTTGTTCAGCAAGGGCATTATATGTCTACAATAGACTTACAGGATGCATATCTTCATATTCCAATTTATCCAGATCACTATCAGTTCCTGAGATTCTCTTTTCTACACAAGCATTACCAGTTTGTTGCCCTTCCGTTTGGCCTAGCAACAGGTCCAAGGATCTTTTCAATGGTTCTCGGTTCCCTTCTCTCTGTAATCAGAGAATAGGGTATTGCGGTATTTCCTTATTTGGACGATACCTTGGTACTTGCTCAGTCTTTACATTCTGCAGAATCTCATACAAATCAACTCGTGTTGTTTCTTCAAAGACATGGTTGGAGGATCAATTTACCAAAGAGTTCATTGATTCCTCAGACAAAGGTAACCTTTTTGGGCTTTCAAATAGATTCAGTGTCCATGACTTTGTCTCTAACAGAAAAGAGACGTCTGAAGTTGGTTTCAGCTTGTCGAAACCTTCAGTCTCAATCATTCCCTTCGGTAGCTTTGTGCATGGAAATTCTAGGTCTCATGACTGCTGCATCGGACGCGATCCCCTTTGCTCGCTTTCATATGAGACCTCTACAGCTTTGTATGCTGAACCAGTGGTGCAGGGATTATACAAAGATATCACAATTAATATCCTTAAATCCCAATGTTCCATCTTCTCTGACTTGGTGGTTGAATCACCATCATCTAATTCAAGGGGCCTCTTTTGTTCGTCCAACCTGGACTGTAATCTCAACAGATGCGAGTCTTTCAGGTTGGGGAGCTGTATGGGGATCTCTGACAGCGCAGGGGGTTTGGGAATTTCAGGAGGCGCAATTACCTATCAACATTTTGGAACTCCGTGCGATTTTCAGAGCTCTTCAGTTCTGGCCTCTTCTGAAGAGAGAATCGTTTATTTGTTTTCAGACAGACAATGTCACAACCGTGGCGTATGTCAATCATCAAGGTGGGACTCGCAATCCTCAGGCTATGAAATAAGTATCTTTGATACTTGTATGGGCGGAATCCAGCTCCTGTCTAATCTCTGCGGTTCATATCCCAGGTGTAGACAATTGGGAAGCGGATTATCTCAGTCGCCAGACGTTACATCCGGGCGAATGGTCTCTTCACCCAGAGGTATTTCTTCAGATTGTTCAAATCTGGGGGCTTCCAGAAATAGATCCGATGGCCTATCATCTAAACAAGAAACTTCCCATGTATATGTCCAGATCTAGGGATCCTCAGGCGGAAGCAGTGGACGCGTTGTCGCTTCCTTGGAATTATCAACCTGCTTATATCTTTCCGCCTCTTGTTCTTCTTCCAAAAGTGATTTCCAAAATTCTAATGGAACGTTCGTTTGTATTGCTGGTGGCTCCAGCATGGCCTCACAGGTTTTGGTATGCAGATGTCGTTCGGATGGCAAGTTGCCAACCTTGGACACTTCCGTTAAGGCCAGACCTTCTATCTCAAGGCCCATTTTTCCATCAGGATCTCAAATCATTAAATTTGAAGGTATGGAGATTGAACGCTTGATTCTTAGTCATAGAGGTTTCTCTGATTCAGTGATTAATACTATGATACAGGCTCGTAAATCTGTGTCTAGGAAGATTTATTATCGAGTCTGGAAGACTTACATTTCTTGGTGTTCTTCTCATAAATTCTCTTGGCATTCTTTTAGAATTCCTAGAATTTTACAGTTTCTTCTGGATGGTTTGGATAAGGGTTTGTCTTCAAGCTCTTTGAAAGGTCAAATCTCTGCTCTTTCTGTTCTTTTTCACAGAAAGATTGCTATTCATCCTGATATTCATTGTTTTGTACAGGCTTTGGTTCGTATTAAGCCTGTCATTAAGTCAATCTCTCCTCCTTGGAGTCTTAATTTGGTTCTGAGGGCTTTACAGGCTCCTCCGTTTGAACCTATGCATTCTCTGGATATTAAATTACTTTCTTGGAAAGTGTTGTTCCTTTTAGCCATCTCTTCTGCTAGAAGAGTTTCTGAGTTATCTGCTCTTTCTTGTGAATCTCCTTTTCTGATTTTTCATCAGGATAAGGCGGTGTTGCGGACTTCATTTAAATTTTTACCTAAGGTTGTGAATTCTAACAACATTAGTAGAGAAATTGTTGTCCCTTCATTGTGTCCTAATCCTAAGAATTCAAAGGAGAGATCTTTACATTCTTTGGATGTAGTGAGAGCTTTGAAATATTATGTTGAAGCTACTAAAGGTTTTAGAAAGACTTCTAGTCTATTTGTTATCTTTTCTGGTTCCAGGAAAGGTCAGAAGGCTTCTGCCATTTCTTTAAAATCTTTGATTCATCTTGCTTATGTAGAGTCGGGTAAGTCCCCGCCTTAAAAGATTACAGCTCATTCTACTAGGTCAGTTTCTACTTCCTGGGCTTTTAGGAATGAAGCTTCTGTTGATCAAATTTGCAAAGCAGCAACTTGGTCTTCTTTGCATACTTTTACTAAATTCTACCATTTTGATGTTTTCTCTTCTTCAGAAGCAGTTTTTGGTAGAAAAGTACTTCAGGCAGCTGTTTCAGTTTGATTCTGCTGCTTATTATTTCATTTTTTTTTATTTGGGTTGTGGATTATTTTTTCAGCGGAATTGGCTGTCATATTAGCAAGAGTCCATGAGGCCCACCCTTTTTGTGGTGGTTATGATTTTTTTGTATAAAGCACAATTATTGCAATTCCTTATTTTTTGATGCTTTCGCTCCTTTCTTATCACCCCACTTCTTGGCTATTCGTTAAACTGAATTGTGGGTGTGGTGAGGGGTGTATTTGTAGGCATTTTGAGGTTTGGGAAACTTTGCCCCTCTTGGTAGGAATTTATATCCCATACGTCACTAGCTCATGGACTCTTGCTAATATGAAAGAAATGAATTTATCAGGTAAGTTCTTACATAAATTATGTTTTCACTCCTGCTGTGAAAAAAACCTTACCTTTTACTCTTGACAGCAGCTCCAGCTTCCTCCACCCTTCGCAAAGCCTCTTCCTGGGTCTAAAATGAGGAATCTGACTTCCTCCAATCACAAACTGTGATTGGCTGCTGCAAAAGAAAAATAAATTGATTGACATGTCTGACTTAAGGTGCCTGATCAGAAATAGGACACAAAGTGCTAATGTGCTCTCTAATTTGTACTTGTACTTATTAGCTAATATTGTTAATACCTATGCATACTAAGTCTGATTAATAGGTTTTAATATATAAAAAAAGGCTTAAAACCTGATTAAATTAAAGAGACAAAATGCTAATGGCTAAATTGTAAGTGACAAGTAACAATGGGGAAAATCTCTCTATCGTAAGGGATATATAAAAAAGAGAGAAATATAAATTGTAAATAAATAAAGAATATATTGTGCACTATAGTGAAGTATGTCCATTGATAGTCTGTTCACTATATAAATATATTTAAAGTTGTATAACTATACTGTCTAAAAGATTGTAAATTATGGAGGTGTAATGTTAGACTGTATTATCAGTCCTCAATCTGAATATTAACAGTTAAACTCCATTACATCCTCTAAATAATTTAAATATGAACATTTTTTTCTAATAATCAATGATTAATTCCACAAACTTAGGTACAATAATAATATGTGGTGAAGAGGTTATTTAGCGTTGCCAAAAATTAATGACATCACCTGCAATGTTCAGACCCTTTGGTCTCCTAGTATTTAATAGGAAGATCCAAAAGGCCTCAAGATGTAATAATCTATTCACTCTATTGCCTCCCCTTGTTGTGGGGCGGACAAATTCAATGACTTGTCAAGTGAAAGTAGAAACATCTTGATTAGGACAGTATATAAAATGTCTGGCAAGGTCAGAACAGTCTCTGCCATTGTTGATATCATTTAAATGCTTCCTAATTCTGTTTCTTACCTCCCTGGTAGAGCAACCTGTGTATTGTAGCCTACAACTAGTGCATTCTATTAAATAAACCACAAAAGCTGTTCGACAATTTGAACAGCAATCTAAGTTGTAAACTTTTTGTGTGGTTCTTGACTGGAACTGAGATCCAATTTTAGTATAAGAGCAAGCTATACATTTGGCATAGTGACATTTATAATGTCATTTGACAGTTAACCAGCTGCTTGTCACTGCTTTAGACTTCTTGAGCATGCTGGGAGCTACCATGTTTCCAATAGTACAACCCTTTCTAGCCACAAAATTACACCCTCCTGATGCATAACGTTTCTTCTGCTGTGACTATTGGCAAATGTTTAGAAATAATGTTGCAAATGTCTTTAAATTGTGGACTATAGGTTGTTGAAAAAAGAGGTTTATCCCTGTCAAATCTGTTTGAACAACTTTTTGAGTTTTCCAACAAGGTATGTCTTTCAATCCTTGAGACCTCAAGTAATGCTCTATTAAGAATTTTGGGTTTATACCCTCTCTGTATCAACATTTTTTTCATCTTTTCACTCTCTTTCAGGAAATCCGCCCCCTCCGAACAGTTGCGCTTAATGCGTATGAAATGGCCTTTGCCACACCAAAGCCAGTATGGCTGGGATGGCTACTTCTCGCATGCAACGTTGTATTAGAGGAGACGGGTTTCCTGTAAAGTGTGCTAGTGATCTTAGCCAACTCTGTGTTACCTGTTAAGATAATGTCAAGATAAGGGATGCTATATCTTTCAAACTGATAAGTAAATTGTAGACCAAACTGATTAGAATTAAGATAATCGACAAAGGATGAAGCCTCCTCCCCTGTACCGGACCATACCAGTAGGAGGTCATCAACATAACGTTTATACATCTGTATTCCATCTCTAAAGGGGTTTGTGGCAAACCTAGCCACTTCTGGACTATAATGTAAGAAAGGTTGTCTATAGGCTGTATTGTGTGCTATGTATATGTGACAGACCCTTCAGTCAGAACTACAAGAGTTAACTCTGTGCAGCTTTCAGAAGCTAATTTCTAAACGACAAGGTTACTAGCCTCAGATATTGTGTACTGTCATTAAAGTTAGTGATAAACATTCCATTGTTTAATCACCCTCAGAGAGCAGACGCCTAGGTGATAAGAAAAGCCAAGTGTGTCTTGTGTTTAAGTTGTTATCTGCCTAAGTAAAGTAATGTGATTCTATTGTGGCCTGTCAAAGGGCGTCGTCCCTCCATCTAATGTACAACATTCTTTCAACCCCCCATTTGTGGGGTCAGACCTGCATAAATACTGGGCATATGAGCCTTAATAAAGACATTCTGTTTTAAACCTGAAAACTGGCTGGGTTGTGAATTGCTGATTCCCTATTCAGGACATTGTTCATCTGGTGTTTAACCCTTGGTATCCTGTTACAGGGTTCTGTTCTCCAAAGACGTGGGAGTGCTCTCAAATGTCCATGTAAAGATTGGCATATGCTGGCGCAAACTTAGCGCCCATAGCATAACGTCCCTGGAGAAAAAAATCCCCCTCAAATTGAAAATAATTATGTTTAAGCAGAAAATCCAAGGCCCTACTGATGTAATTCCTAAGGCCAGAATTATAGTTACTATGCTTAATCAAAAACTCATTTACTGCTATCACTCCTTGGCTGTGCGGAATGGCCGAATATAGCCCTACGACATCTATTGTGAGCTAGGAACAAGTGTCATGCCATGTCACACTGTCAAGGTTAGACAACAAGTGTTTAGTATCTCTCAGATACGAAGAAAGTTGGTAAACCATTGGTTGCAACAGGGATTCAATCCAAGAGGACACATTTTCAAACATTGAGCCTATCCCAGAGACTATGGGTCTTCCCTTCACCTCCTCCAAGGATTTATGTACCTTGGAGAGGTGATGGAAGATAGGGGTTACTGGCTTCGATACCAAAAGAAAATTATATGCATCTATATCAAAAATACCCTCATAGTAACCATCATCTAATAGCTGGTGTAACTGCCTTTTGAAAATGTCCGTAAGGTTAGACAGTAATCTTGTATATACCTCTCTATCATTAAGCTGTCTATTGGCTTCCTGGATGTATGCATCTTTGTTAAGGACAACAATAGAGCCCCCCTTGTCCGCCTGTTTGATGGTTATATCCTCATATTCCTTCAAATCTTTTAATGCTTTTTGTAACTCCGGCTTAAGATTAGAGGGGCTCCTACCGTGCTGCATAGACAATTTTACAAGGTCCTCCTCCACTCTATGATGGAACGCCTCGAGGAAAGAACCCCTATCTCTAACAGGGTAAAAGATAGAACAAGGTTTAAAATTACTGTGGTCTTTTCTTTTGCATGATGTATCGAGTCCACGGATTCATCCTAACTTGTGGGATATTGTCCTTCCTGACAGGAAGTAGCAAAGAGAGCACCACAGCAGAGCAGAGCTGTCTATATAGCTCCCCCCTTAACTCCACCCCCCAGTCATTCTCTTTGCTGGCTCTAAGCAGGAAGAGTAAAGAGAAGAGGTGTTAAACTGTTAGTTTTATTTTATCTTCAATCAAGTGTTGTTATTTTTCAATGGTACCGGTGTTGTACTTTTTACTCTCAGGCAGGACATAGATGAAGATTTCTGCCTGGAGGATGATGATCTTAGCATTTGTAACTAAGGTCCACTGCTGTTCCCACAGAAGCTGAGGAGTACAGGAAAACTTCAATGTGAGGAACGGTTTCTTGCTATACAGCAATGAGGTATGTTCAGTCATATTTTCTGCAGAGACTGTGTTAATTCAGAAAGGCTGACAGTATCCCCATTAGGGGAAGGGTAAGCAGTAATCCTAGTGTTATCAGAGATTTTTACTAGCTTGCATAAAGGGTTAATTTTTTGTGGGCACTCAGTTTATGTGAATTTGGGACAAATGTTTTTGTGTCTGGGAGTAACGTTTTCTGTTTTATGGGACATTTGCTTGAGGGTTCTTTGGGGTTGTTTATAACCCACATGGCTTTCAGGCAGGGTTTGTTAGTTTTGTGTAGGCCCCAGCAACATCGAGTGAGGTGGGCGGGGCCTACATTTACAAGCAGCAATCAACTTCTCCTGAGATCCTGATAGTCTTCTGAGGGACTAATTGAAGCTTTAAACCCCATATTATCGCTTCCTAAGGGCAGGTAGGGCCACGGCAGAGCTGTGGCAAAGTGCTTTAGGGGGTTTTAACCGGTTTTAGACATATTTCAATCCGTTTTTTTCATTTGGGGGTTTATTGCTCATTAACTTGTGGTGCAATCCTTCTAAAGCTTAGTGGGTACACTGTTAAAATTTCAGAAAAATTGAAGCAATTTTAACCTGTTTTACAGTTTGTGTATGCCTTTTTTTCTCTTAAAGGCACAGTACCGTTTTTGCAAATTGTGTTTTTTTTTTCATTAAATAAAGTGTTTTCCAAGCTTGCTTGCTTTATTACTAGTCTGTTAAACATGTCTGACACTGAGGAAACTCATTGTTCAATTTGTTTAGAAGCCATTGTGGAACCCCCTCTTAGAATGTGTCCCACTTGTACTGATATGTCTATAAATTGCAAACAGCATATTTTGACTTATAAAAGTTTGGCATTAGATGATTCTCAGAAAGAAGTAAATCAGGTTTTGCCATCTAGTTCTCCCCAAGTTTCACAACCAGTAACGCCCGCACAAGCGACGCCAAGTACTTCTAGTGCGTCTAATTCTTTCACCTTGCAAGATATGGCTTCAGTTATGAATACTACCCTCACAGAGGTTTTATCTAAGCTGCCTGAGTTGCAAGGGAAGCGCAGTAGCTCTGGGTTAAGAACAAATGCTGAGCCTTCTGACGCTTTAGTAGCCGTATCCGATATTCCCTCACAATGTTCTGAAGTAGGGATGAGGGATTTGCTGTCTGAGGGAGAGATTTCTGATTCAGGAAAGATGTTCTCTCAGACAGATTCAGATATGACGGCATTTACATTTAAGCTAGAGCACCTCCGCTTATTGCTCAGGGAGGTTTTAGCTACTCTGGATGATTGTGACCCTATTGTAGTTCCAGAGAAATTGTGTCAAATGGACAAATATTTAGAGGTTCCTGTTTACACTCATGTGTTTCCGGTCCCTAAGAGGATTTCGGACATTGTTACTAAGGAGTGGGATAAACCAGGTATTCCGTTCTCTCCCCCTCCTGTTTTTAAGAAAATGTTTCCCATTTCTGACACTATATAGGACTCATGGCAGACGGTCCCTAAGGTGGAGGGAGCTATTTCTACCCTGGCTAAGCGTACAACTATACCTATTGAATATAGTTGTGCTTTCATTGATCCTATGGATAAAAAATTAGAGGGTCTCCTAAAGAAAATTTTTGTTCATCAAGGTTTTCTTCTTCAACCTATAGCACGCATTGTTCCTGTAACCACTGCAGCTGCCTTTTGGTTTGAGGCTCTAGAAGAGATGGAGACCCCACTAGATGATATTTTGGACAGAATTAAGGCTCTTAAGTTGGCTAATTCTTTTATTACAGACGCCGCTTTTCATCTTGCTAAATTAGCGGCTAAGAATTCAGGTTTTGCCATTTTAGCGCATAGAGCGTTATGGCTTAAGTCCTGGTCAGCTGATGTGTCATCTAAATCTAAGCTTTTGTCCATCCCTTTCAAAGGTAAGACCCTATTTTGGCCTGCATTGAAAGAGATCATTTCAGACATTACTGGAGGGAAGGGTCATACCCTCCCTCAGGATAAGTCAAATAAGACCAGGATCAAACAAAATAATTTTCGTTCCTTTCGAAACTTCAAGAGTGGTCCCTCTACCTCTTCCCCTGCTGCAAAGCAAGAGGGGAACTTTGCTCAATCCAAGCCAACCTGGAGACCTAATCAGACTTGGAACAAGGGTTAACAGGCCAAAAAGCCTGCTGCTGCCACTAAGTCAGCATGAAGGGGTAGCCCCCGATCCGGGACCGGATCTAGTAGGGGGCAGACTCTCTCTCTTTGCTCAGGCCTGGGCAAGAGACGTTCAGGATTCCTGGGCAGTAGAAATTGTAACCCAGGGATACCTTCCAGATTTCAAGGATTCCCCTCCAAGGGGAAAGTTCCATCTTTCTCAATTGTCTGTAAACCCGACAAAAAGAGAGGCGTTCTTACGCTGTGTAGAAGACCTTTTTACCATGGGAGTGATCTGCCCAGTTCCAAAAGCGGGGCAGGGGTTCTACTCCAATCTGTTTATAGTTCCCAAAATGGAGGGAACCTTCAGACCAATTCTGGATCTCAAGATCCTAAACCAATTCCTAAGAGTTCCATCTTTCAAGATGGAGACCATTCGGACTATCTTACCATTGATCCAGGAGGGTCAATATATTACCACCGTGGACTTAAAGGTTGCGTATCTGCACATTCCTATCCACAAAGATCATCACCAGTTCCTCAGGTTCGCCTTTCTGGACAAGCATTATCAGTTTGTGGCTCTTCCTTTCGGCTTGGCCACGGCGCCGCAAATCTTCACGAAGGTGCTAGGGTCCCTTCTGGCGGTTCTAAGGCCATGGGGCATAGCAGTGGCGCCTTATCTAGACGACATTCTAATTCAAGCATCGTCCTTCCGACTAGCCAAGTCTCACACGGACTTAGTGTTGGCCTTTCTAAGGTCTCACGGGTGGAAAGTGAACGTAAAAAATAGTTCTCTTCTCCCCCTCACAAGAGTTTCATTTCTAGGGACTCTGATAGACTCGGTGGACATGAACATATTTCTGACGGAGGTCAGGAAATCAAAGATTTTGTCCACCTGCCGAGCTCTTCATTCCATTCCTCGGCCATCAGTGGCTCAGTGTATGGAGGTAATCGGACTAATGGTAGCGGCAATGGAGAAAGTTCTGTTTGCTCGCTTGCATCTCAGACCACTGCAACTATGCATGCTCAATCGGTGGAATTGGGATTATGTGGATTTATCTCCTCAGATAAATCTGGATCAAGATACCAGAGACTCTCTTCTTTGGTGGTTGTCACAGGATCATCTGTCCCAGGGAATGTGTTTCCGCAGGCCAGAATGGGTTATAGTGACGACAGACACCAGTCTTCTGGGCTGGGGTGCAGTCTGGAATTCCCTGAAAGCTCAGGGTTTGTGGACTCGGGAGGAGGCTCTCCTACCGATAAATATTCTGGAATTAAGAGCGATATTCATTGCTCTCCAGGCATGGCCTCAGCTGGCTTCGGCCAGATTCATCAGGTTTCAGTCAGACAGCATCACGACTGTGGCTTATATTAATCATCAGGGTGGAACAAAGAGTTCCTTAGCGATGATAGAGGTCTCAAGGATAATCCAATGGGCAGAGGCTCACTCTTGCCATCTGTCAGCGATCTATATCCCAGGTGTAGAGAACTGGGAGGAAGATTTTCTAAGTCGTCAGACTTTTCATCCGAGGGAGTGGGAACTCCATCCGGAGGTGTTTGCTCAGCTGGTTCGGCTATGGGGCACACCAGAGTTGGATCTGATGGCGTCTCGTCAGAACGCCAAACTTCCTCGTTACGGCTCCAGGTCAAGGGATTCTCAGGCTGTACTGATAGATGCTCTAGCAGCACCCTGGTCATTCAACCTGGCTTATGTGTTTCCACCTTTCCCTCTCCTTCCACATCTGATTGCCAGAATCAAACAGGAGAGAGCATTGGGGATTTTGATAACGCCTGCGTGGCCACGCAGGACTTGGTATGCAGACCTGGTGGACATGTCATCCCTTCCACCATGGTCTCTGCCATTGAGACAGGACCTTCTGATTCAAGGTCTATTCAAGCATCCAAATCTAATTTCTCTGCAACTGACTGCTTGGAGATTGAACGCTTGATTCTATCAAAGCGGGGTTTCTCTGAGTCGGTCATAAATACCTTGATTCAGGCACGAAAGCCTGTTACCAGGAAAATTTATCATAAGATATGGCGTAAATATCTTTTTTGGTGCGAATCCAAAGGCTTCTGGAGTAAAATCAGGATTCCTAGGATTTTGTATTTTCTCCAAGAGTGATTGGAGAAAGGATTATCAGCTAGTTCCCTAAAGGGACAGATATCTGCTCTGTCTATTTTGTTGCACAAGCGTCTGGCAGATGTTCCAGACGTTCTGGCTTTTTGTCAGGCTTTAGTTAGAATTAAGCCTGTGTTTAAACCTATTGCTCCGCCATGGAGTCTAAATTTAGTTCTTAGAGTTCTTCAGGGGGTTCCTTTTGAACCCATGCATTCCATAGATATTAAGCTTTTATCGTGGAAAGTTTTGTTCCTAGTTGCTATCTCTTCAGCTCGAAGAGTTTCTGAACTATCTGCATTACAATGTGACTCTCCTTATCTTGTGTTCCATGCTGATAAGGTGGTTTTGCGTACCAAGCCTGGGTTCCTACCTAAGATTGTTACTGACAGGAATATCAATCAAGAAATTGTTGTTCCTTCTCTGTGTCCTAATCCTTCTTGTGAGAAGGAACGTCTGTTGCACAACTTGGACGTGGTTCGTGCTTTGAAATTTTATTTGCAGGCAACCAAAGATTTTCGTCAAACATCTTCTTCTTTGTTGTCTATTCTGGAAAGTGTAGGGGTCAAAAAGCTACGGCGACTTCTCTTTCCTTTTGGCTGAAAAGTATCATCCGTTTGGCTTATGAGACTGCTGGACAGCAGCCTCCTGAAAGGATTACAGCTCATTCTACTAGAGCGGTAGCTTCCACATGGGCTTTTAAAAATGATGCTTCTGTTGAACAGATTTGTAAGGCTGCGACTTGGTCGTCGCTTCATACCTTTTCAAAATTTTATAAATTTGATACTTTTGCTTCTTCAGAGGCTATTTTTGGGAGAAAGGTTTTGCAAGCAGTGGTGCATTCCGTTTAGGTTCCTGTCTTGTCCCTCCCTTCATCCGTGTCCTAAAGCTTTGGTATCGGTTTCCCACAAGTTAGGATGAATCCGTGGACTCAATACATCATGCAAAAGAAAACAAAATTAATGCTTACCTGATAAATTTCTTTCTTTTGCGATGTACCGAGTCCACGGCTCGCCCTGTCTATTCAAGACAGATAGTATTTTTTTATGTAAACTTCAGTCACCTCTGCACCTTTATAGTTTCTCCTTTTCTTCCTTGGCCTTCGGTCGAATGACTGGGGGGTGGAGTTAAGGGGGGGAACTATATAGACAGCTCTGCTGTGGTGCTAACTTTGCTACTTCCTGTCAGGAAGGACAATATCCCACAAGTTAGGATGAATCCGTGGACTTGGTACATTGCAAAAGAAAGAAATTTATCAGGTAAGCATAAATTTTGTTTTTTAAGCAAATGGGAATCTATAACAGACCCCCCAGCAAGGTCATGCAGTAGAAGGTAATTACAACTTTCCGAAAAATTAAAGAAATCATAAACCTTGGGTAAAGCAGTAGGTGAGTGGTCTATATGTGTATTAAAGACATCCAAATAATCATCCTGGTTAGTACTTTCATTAAAGAAATATTTCTTAAGAGTAAAATCTCTAACTAACCTGTTGATATCTATGATTGTCTCAAATAGATTAAAATTTCTAGAAGGTACAAAGCTTAGGCCGAAGCTTAAGACTTCTGTTTCAGACGGAGTTAATATCCTATATGATAGGTTGATGACTTTTAAATCTGGAATTTGTTGTGATAACCCCTGCCTCTGGCCCTTCTTATGGAACAACCTCTTCCTATTGCGTTTCCTCCTCCTTCCCTTGCATAAGTGGCCAGTCGAAAATCCTGTTCTTTAATTGTGTTAACATTAGAAGTGTCAGTTCTGGCAAAGCTGGGATCACCCTCAGTCTCGGTAAGAAATTCCATTTCTCTAATTTCTGTAAGGGTGAGAGCATCAGTTTTGCCTGAGCGACTTTGCAGTCTAGTAGTGACTGGTTCAATTCTAGTATTGTTCTTGCCTTTGTTAGCAGTACTATTAGAATTGCGTATAATGCTTTTAGGTTTAACCACTAGCTCTTCTTCTCCACTAGAATCACTCCCTGCTGAGTAAACATTGGATTCTTCGTCCGTGTTATCTGTATCTGAAAAAGTGACCTGTTTATGTGAATGGGAGACTCTATTTCCTGACCTAGATCTGTTTCTACGCTGCCTATTACCCCTGGGATTACCCCTGTGCTGCTACGTATAAACTTTGTTGTTGATATAATCTTCGTTATCTCTGTTAAATTTTCTCAACTTATAGTTATCTAACTCTGTTCTGAATTTAGAGATAGTATCACACAGCAATTTATCAAATTCATTATACTTAGGGTGTTCAATAAAAGTATTAAGTTGTGCCTGTGTTTGTACCATATCTGATCTAATATTAACCAGTTGTACATCTTTAAATTTGATAATAAGCTTCATAAGTTTTTTAGAGCAATCACTTAATATATTATTCCATTCTTGTATAAAGGCAAGATCCTCCACTTGGAAAGAAGGATTTTTAAGTCCCCGTGGAATAAGGTCCAATTGTAGATATTTCTCCAAAGCTCTTTTGTCCCACCAGGCTCTGTACTCTTTAAGAAGTGTCCTTTCCATTCCAAGGAAAACTTCATTAATGCCAAGAATCTCAGTCTGTCTTACAAAAGTATCCTCCATAGAGAGTCTGTTCAGGTCCAATTCTGTCAATGATGTCAAAGAAAAAAATCCTTGTGTATCCATATTAAATAATGAATAATAGTAATGTGGTTACTTTATTAGATAGAACTGTCTATTTCATAGCCATGTAAATAGACTATTTTAAGAAGCAAACACTCAATCCTCTGAGCCTACTGGAAATAAAGTCCAACAATGGAAGCAACAAACAAAAACAAATCCAGCCTTGGCTCTAAGAGGACATTAAAGCAACCCACTAGTACCTTGAGCATAAATTCTATCAGTCTCTAACAGAAGGAGGAGGGAGGGTATTGGAGTATAGTATCTCTTATATTACGTGTTAAAGATCCCCAGTAAGAAGAAAGCTGTAAATACAATTCTTTATCAAGAGTGCTCACCAACACAGGAAAAGGGGCCGATCCTCAGCTACAATGTTTCCTGCGGAGCTACCTCTGTATCTGGCTTGCGCTTCCAAACCGGGATGTCTGTCACCAGCATTCTGCTAGCGCGTCCACTAACTTCCAAGCTCCATCCGTCAAAGAGTGACGTAACTTCCGTCCTCCACCTCCGTTCTGTGTCTGGCTCCGTATAGGGCTCCGTAAGTGAATAGGCTGATCCCCAGGTGCAGGGTTGCAGAGACGTGCGGCGTTGTGACTCAAGCTGGATATGAGGTAATGATATCCAAAGCAAGAAAGAAACCAGCAAGTCATCCAAAACGCACAAAGTTAAAATGTAATAACTTTATTCACCGGATACAAATCAGAAGTAAAATAAAAGCAGCAGTCATAGGTATGTCCTACGCATATCGGCCATCAGGCCTTATTCATAGACATGTGTTACCTTAATGAACAACACCTTTAAATATCTTAAAACAAATTGTGATTGGCTGCTGCAAAAGAAAAATAAATTGATTGACATGTCTGACTTAAGGTGGCTGATCAGAAATAGGACACAAAGTGCTAAGGTGCTCTCTAATTTGTACTTGTACTTATTAGCTAATATTGTTAATACCTATACATACTAAGTCTGACTAATAGGTGTTAATATATAAAAAGGCTTAAAACCTGATTAAATTAAAGAGACAAAATGCTAACGGCTAAATCGTAAGTGACAAGTAACAATGGGGAAAATCTCTCTATCGTAAGGGATATATAAAAAAGAGAGAAATATAAATTATAAATAAATAAAGAATATATTGTGCACTATAGTGGAGTATGTCCATTGATAGTCTTTGTCTAATTTTTTTACATCACAGAAACCTGCCATTTTAACAGGGGTGTATAGACTTTTCTTTCATGTAATTAGCAAGAGTCCATGAGCTAGTGACGTATGGGATATACATTCCTACCAGGAGGGGCAAAGTTTCCCAAACCTTAAAATGCCTATAAATACACCCCTCACCACACCCACAATTCAGTTTTACAAACTTTGCCTCCGATGGAGGTGGTGAAGTAAGTTTGTGCTAGATTCTACGTTGATATGCGCTCCGCAGCAAGTTGGAGCCCGGTTTTCCTCTCAGCGTGCAGTGAATGTCAGAGGGATGTGAGGAGAGTATTGCCTATTTGAATGCAGTGATCTCCTTCTACGGGGTCTATTTCATAGGTTCTCTGTTATCGGTCGTAGAGATTCATCTCTTACCTCCCTTTTCAGATCGACGATATACTCTTATATATACCATTACCTCTGCTGATTCTCGTTTCAGTACTGGTTTGGCTTTCTACAAACATGTAGATGAGTGTCCTGGGGTAAGTAAATCTTATTTTCTGTGACACTCTAAGCTATGGTTGGGCACTTTGTTTATAAAGTTCTAAATATATGTATTCAAACATTTATTTTCCTTTACTCAGAATGTTCAACTTTCCTTATTTTTCAGACAGTCAGTTTCATATTTGGGATAATGCATTTGAATTAATCATTTTTTTCTTACCTTCAAAAATTTGACTCTTTTTTCCCTGTGGGCTGTTAGGCTCGCGGGGGCTGAAAATGCTTCATTTTATTGCGTCATTCTTGGCGCGGACTTTTTTGGCGCAAAAATTCTTTTCCGTTTCCGGCGTCATACGTGTCGCCGGAAGTTGCGTCATTTTTTTGACGTTATTTTGCGCCAAAAATGTCGGC